>NC_134362.1:67175412-67422912 GCF_048569485.1 Anomaloglossus baeobatrachus | reverse complement strand
AAGTGAAGGATTTGTGTTTTTAACTGTTATAGAGGAGAAAGCGGCATTCAGACACTTCTGGAAGCGGTTTATCTCCTCTGAAATAAAACATTCTGGTTTTGACATTCAATCTGCTCAATCCTTCTCTCCTCCATCATCGTCTGTCAAGGGACAGTCTACCCTACACAACAGAACAAGAGATGGTCATCCAGTTCCACCAAAATCGGGCGGGATCAACAAAGTTTCATCTAATATGAATGCGGGGGCCTTTACTTCCATATTTTACTGAGCCACGCAGATTGCGCTTCTCATGAATGGTCCATGCCGATGATCAGGCCTCCTCTCCATTCTGGATCCTTTCTGAAGATGCTAGTTTCCTGTACGGGAGAACGCGCAGTCTGCCCACCATCAGGATTCTGGGCTTAGCATATTTTCGCTGTGTTCAGAACACTAGCGCCCCTGCAAGTATAAATTGACATGCTGTGTCTCGGAAACCCACAGCACAAGTCAGTTTACACAGCGTTAAAAAATAAGCACAGTGGGCCAGAGATTTTTATAAATCACATCCACTGTGCTTGTATGTCACAATGCAGCATTTTGGAAGCAGCAAAAATACACTGCATCCATAACACTGCTAACACTGATCGTGGGCACGGCCGTTATAGTTCTCCTCGCTTATAATGTATGTACAGAAATACAAATTATTTCAGCAGATCCCAGTAAACCAACCCTATAAATGTAACTACTTCTGATAAGAGTGTGATAACACACAGAGCACCTCCTCTATGTGCAGATAAGAACGAGCTGCCTACATATTGTTTAGATTCAAATAGTTGGACCGTTCTAGAAGTCTTTTCCGTGTTCAGTGCCCTTTGCCCCCGCACAGTGGCTGACCCTACATACAGACTGTATATGCTTTCACAGTGCACACATTATAAAAGGCAAGGATACAGACTCAGCACGATTTATACACACATATTCAAAGACATATCCATAGTGACTTCCACACACACCCAAACACTCCCACACACAGCTGGGCGCAGACTTTGCCTCTATTCATGGGGGAGTTCCCAGAGAACAAACTCAGAGCAGATAACGAGTAAATGATTTGTAAAGGCGGGATGGATGGAAGGATGGATGGAAGGAGGGAGACATGGAGCTTCTGAATGGAGGAGCAAAATCATTCAGAACAGTATCTGCACTGCAACAGAAACTCCCCCACCCTAGTATTGGAGATTTATGAATACAATATTTGCTTCTGAAAAATCTTAGGATCAACAATGGCCAAACTCAGCCGGCACCTATGAAATGTAGGATCTCGTTCGGTAAAATCCAACCTGCCTGGTTCATCCCCAATGTCAGACAGTAGGACCTGCCAACTTTAGACATTTTTGCAGATACCTTCTTGGATGACAGTATAACCCATGAAGTGTGCATAATGGACGGAACACACTATTGCCCCGATTCATTAGACAATTCATGCATAAACCGCTTTGAAAAGTTGCAACACTGAGTTTTGCAACTTTTGGCAATTTTGCCCGGCTCGGCCCATTCTGAGGCATGTCGACACACACTTGTCTAATTACCCTTATAGACACATCTGATTAAGATGGCGTACGCCTCCAAATGGATCAGGCACCTCTGACTCCAGTACACCCCCTCGCCAACACCAACGCTTGTCTAGATGAATCGAGGCTCATGGCTCATTTTCAACACTTTGAAAAGTAGCAACATTTTTGTGCAACGCAAAGTTGAGAATAGATGTTGTGCTTTTCGGTGTTTTTTACGCAAGTGTCAGCCAAAAAAAATGGGTGGAGGTCCAGTCCCCCATGACAAATGCCAGGGGGAATTGGATAACAGAATAAATATAACTGGCTATTTACTAGTAAACAGCATACTTTTGACACATTTTATAGAAAATCAAGAATGAGGGGGTTTGTGCCTAGCCCCCCTGCTGTCATTACCTAGACAGCTGAAAGATAAGTGGCCCTTAGGGTATGTGCCCACGATCAGGACCTGCTGTGGCCAGGATGTGGCGGGTCCTGACCTGTGGGGCTGCAAGTCTCCTCTACAGGAGAATGCAGAAGACCGCAGCTAATCATACCCACGATCAGGGTTTGGGGCGCTGCGGTCTCTTGCTTGTGTTCTTCCTACGGAGGATGCTTGCGACTCTGTGGCACCCTTGGGCTTCAGGCGCCACAGGGTATTACACCACTTTTCTGGGGTAATATCTATCCGGGGTCAGGAGGGGTTTAATCTGCCAGTGTCGCCCCGTGGGACGCTACATTTGGCGTCACAAACAGGATCTTCGTGTCGCAACAACTGGGTACTGTGCGCCTATTGAACTTTCTGTTTAATGGACTGTGTGGTGCGTATTAACAAAATCAGCAGACGCCATTACTGCAAAGCGCGGGAGAGGGCGTGTCTTCGTGGGAGGATCCCACAGCAAAAGGTGCGAACCGGAGTTCCGCTGCAGAGCCAGTCAGAAAGTAAAGACCGCAAGTAACATGTCCACTGAGGAGAATCGCATACCTACGTGACTCCAAGGATAGACTGTACAGCTTGTTTCGACTGCGGCTCCCGATCCTGATTCAAAACATGGCTATTCTGACCAAGATAATGCAGACCGAACCAGGGACCCAGCAATTGGTGACCATTGAACTGGCTTCCAGTGCTGATGATCTTCCCAGGCGACGACGCGGCAAGGACCTGTTGTCCCAAGTTCCTGATCGGTATACTGCCGAAGGACAGCCCATCTGTCGTCATTGTGGTAAAGCGGGACATTTTGCAAAAGGCTGTCCCATGAGTGTCCAAAACCAGGGAGCTGGGACCGCCGTCTCCACCAGCAGCAGCAGAAAAGAAGGAGTAATAGTAAATGTTTTCTTGCAAAAGAAAAAGTTAAAGTTAATTTTCCATGCTGCACTTTGCAAAATGTCTTGAAGACTTGCTGACCTGTTTGAAATGTTTATTTGCTGTGCCTCCCATAAAGGGAAGATCTAATGTTTTGGTTTAAATGCATAACAAAAATGCAGTAATCTTTGTAAAATGTTGCAGCCCGGGAGTGCTGCCATTTGCCACCGGGGAACGTGGTACCCTTCGGCTTCATGGGCCACAGGGTATTAGACCACTTTTTTGGGGTAATATCTATTCCGGGTCAGGAGGGGGGTTAACCTGCCGGTGCCTTCACAAAACACAGACAAACAACAGCAGGTGCTTACTCACAGGGGTTTGGACTAGGGCAGACAGGGGAACAAGCCATCATGAAGCATGGGACTTCCCCAGTTGCTAGGACAACCACTGGGGCGGGTACCACATGGGGTAGAAGTAGGCGCAACCATCACACTTTAGCCACAACCTTCCTGGGCACAGCTGGGGATCACATCTAGCACTGACAACAGGAGTTAGTGTTCCTCTCTCTTGGTAGGCCCGTGGCTTGGAGCAGGAGGCTCGGCCCAGGTTCTGCACAGCAACTGAGCGACACTTCACTAACAAAATTTCACGTGCACCGTCGGTGAGCGTTGACGGATCAGAGATTGTCTGGAGCCCATCATGGCAGAGAACAGTACCTCGGGCAGCGCTTGAAGGACTTGTGAGTAAAAACACTTGGAACCGCAGCCCCTGCCTCTGCCTCTCCTTTAACCGGCGCAGATGCCCAGCACTGTGGCGCCAGCGGGGACTACCACCAAACCCCCGCCATCCTCCCGGGGTAATCCCGCTCCGCCTGTGGGGAGTGACACCACCCTGGCTGAACCCGACATCTGCCCCAGTGAGGGACCCTGCAGCGTCTGCCCCCATCCCTGGCCGCGTACCACAGGTGGTGTCACGATCCTATTAGGCTTTCCTAAACCCCCAACTACTACCTCAATCTTCCCTGCCATCCTCCAATCCTCCTTCAGGGTGCGTTACACGCTGCGACATCGCTAGCAATAGCTAGCGATGTCGTGCGTGATAGCACCCGCCCCCGTCGTACGTGCGACATTTGGTGATCGCTGCCGTAGCGAACATTATCGCTACAGCAGTGTCACACGCACATACCTTATCAGTGACGTCGCTGTGACCGCAGAACAATCCCTCCTTCAAGGGGGAGGTGCGTTCGGCGTCATAGCGACGTCACTGCGGCGTCACTAAGCTGTCGCCAAATAGCAGAGGAGGGGCGGAGATGAGCGGCCGGAACATGCTGCCCACCTCCTTCCTTACTCATTGGAGGTGGATGCAGGTAAGGAGATGTTCGTCGTTCCTGCGGTGTCACACATAGCGATGTGTGATGCCGCAGGAGCGACGAACAACCTGCAGTATGCACCACCAACAATATTATGAAAAGGAGCGACGTGTCAACGATCAATGATTTTAGACGTTTTTGCGTTCGTTGCACGTCGCTCCTTGGTGTCACACGCTGCGATGTCGCTAATGGCGCCGGATGTGCGTTACTAACGATGTGACCCCGTCGATATATCGTTAGCGATGTTGCAGCGTGTAAAGCACCCTTTCCTGTACGCCTTGGGGCAACGGAAGCGGGCCAGGCCACCCCATGACAACGCAGAGGATCTGTACCCCGGCCCGGCAACGAGTAGGTTAAAACACCTGCTACAACTCCACAGCAAAGAATTGACATGCTGTGGCCTTGGAAAACCGCACGGCAGGTCAGTTTACACTGCTAGCAATAAACGCATAGTGGGTATGGGATTTCAAGAAATCCCATCCACTGTGCTTGTACTGTACAATGCTGCGTTTGGTACGCAGCTGAAGCATGCTGTGTCCAAAACACTGTGAACACCCATCGTGGGCACGCAGCCTTACTATAGACACACAAGAGCCCTATGTTTTTGGTGTTCGCTTCTTGTGCCTTAGCAGAGGGAGCTTAAAACCCCCCACCAAATAAGGTGCCAAGGGACATGGCAGAGGGAAGATTTATTATAAACTTGAATTTAAGGAACAGACGTTTTAATTTACAACTCAACTAAAAGGTTTTGCATCTAAAAACAGAATTAAGCAGGTAGCAGAAATGTCCCAGTATCTGGTTTCAATGCAATGCCAATGCTGATGTAGTGTATGCAAACACTGCAATACAATAGTCAATTGGTGATACAAGGGAATGAAGGCCGGTTCGGTTTCCTAGCACCCTCCCATAGGTTTTAATGGTATTGTCTGGGGATGGTAAAGAATAAAGGAGAGCAAGTTGTGTGATTAATGCCAGG
Organism: Anomaloglossus baeobatrachus; assembly: GCF_048569485.1. Lineage (NCBI taxonomy): Eukaryota > Metazoa > Chordata > Amphibia > Anura > Aromobatidae > Anomaloglossus > Anomaloglossus baeobatrachus. The sequence goes on along the minus strand of NC_134362.1, from coordinate 67,417,738 downwards.
GTAAAGGGACAGAGAGCAGAGGAAGTGACAGCAGTTCACCAGCCGCACCCTGACTTATCAGAGCAGACAAGGCAACCAAGGCCGGCCGGCACAGCGGCCAGAGGGCATGCGAATAGGGCTTGACAGAAACTCATTCACATGGCGAGAAAAAAAAAAAAAATTTGTATACACAGCTAAATCCACAGCGAACATTAGGAAAGTGGTCAGATTAAAAGGTACCGTCACACATAACGAGATCGCTAGCGAGATCGCTGCTGAGTCACGGTTTCTGTGGCGCAGTAGCGATCCTGTTAGCGATCTCGTTATGTGTGACACCTACCAGCGATCAGGCCCTTGCTGTCAGATCGCTAGTTGTTGCAGAATGGTCCAGGCCATTTTCTTCGAAGGCGATGTCCTGCTGGGCAGGACGCATCACTGTGTTTGACACTGTGTGACAGGGTCACAGTGACTGCTGAGATCGTTATACAGGTCGCTATTGCTATTGGTGTACCCAGTTGGGATAGTACCTACACTCTCTAATATTAAAACCTTGACTGCCCTACTGCAGAGGCTTTCTTCATATTGTCAGCAGAATCCCCCACCCCAAACCCCCCTTTTTCCCAACCGCTAATAAAAACAAAACACCCTTCTTTGGATAAATTGGCCAAATCGGCCCGGTTTATTAACAAACATTATAACAGATAATAAATAACCATTTTACCAATGCAAGGGCGGTTCTTGGAGCCCCAAAACCTGGCGGACACCAAATATTGTTACCAAACCATCCGGCATATTTTGCCCCCAGCCGCGCCTACAAGCTCGGGGGCACCACCTTTGCCGGAAAACAGTGTCCCTAACCGACTCTCAGGGGACCCCACCCCTGGAGAGCCCCCCCAAGTCCGCCAGGCAATTACCATACCAGAATAAACAAAGGGGGGTGGTCCCCCATCTATCCGATGTACCACCCCCCACCCCGAATTTCCACCGACTCCAAGAACCCCCCTCGCCACCGCTCGCCGAAATGACTCGAACCCCAATATAAAATTAAATGAACCTCGACTCCACCGTCTTCTCCGACAAAGATTAAACATATATGTATAGGGCGGGAGGGCGGGACCTTCTCTAATGGTACCTCGCGCCGAAGTAGTGCCCCCCCCCTTTCTCCCTGGACATATATACAGCCCCCACCCTGTCCCCTCCCCTGGCCCTATAGATCCACCCCCCCCTAAACTCTTGACCCCGCACAAGCCCGCTCTTTCTACAGAAAAACATTAACCCCTTGCTGCCCTGCAAAGGTGAGTCATGGGTCACTACGCCCATGGCTCTGCCCTGGCTCCGTTCAGCCTTACCATGGGTCTAAAATAGGCCTCAATGTGGCTAAGGGCTGAGAGCGACCGGGTCCCAACAGGACACACACAGTCAGGGGGATTCACAGAATGAAATGTCCAGCTCGCTGAGAAGGGGGCCGCTCCCTGTTTGTACTGAATACAAAAAAACTACATAAAAACAAAAAAGTGAGCCGGAGTATGAGATGGTATACATGGAACTTGTGAGACCATGTTCACACTGGCCATGAGACAAAGAGAAACCAAGGAAAAAAGCGAGCTGGACATTTCATTCTGTGAATCCCCCTGACTGTGTGTGTCCTGTTGGGACCCGGTCGCTCTCAGCCCTTAGCCACATTGAGGCCTATTTTAGACCCATGGTAAGGTTTTAATATTAGAGAGTGTAGGTACTATCCCAACTGGGTACACCTTGGCGTTGGTGGGATAGCTTTATGCTTTTTTTGATCAAAAACAGTGTTTACTAAGTACCCTATGTTTATATGCACTATGCTTTTATTTAGTTACAGTAGGGTATGTTTTTCACATGCATTTATAACAGTCTGGATAAGATGTCAGTATGGGCAGACACTTGGCAAATTAGATTTAATATTGATAAATGTAAAGTAATGAACGTAGGACGGCGTAATCCTATAGCTGCGTATACATTAAATGGAAGTAAACTACAGAACAGAAGGACTTGTGGATTCTGGTTACAAATAAGCTGAGCAGCAGCACTCAATGTCAGGCAGCAGCTGCTAAAGCAAACAAGATTTTAGGGTGTATAAAAAGAGAGATTTAGATCCTGTGATCCTAAAGGTCCAGTCACACTAAACAACTTACCAGCGATCCCAACAACGATAGGGATCGCTGGTAAGTTGCTAGGAGGTTGCTGGTGAGATGTCACACTGCCACGCTCCAGAGATCCCACCAGCAACCTGACCTGGCAGGGATCGCTGGAGCGTCGCTACACGAGTTGCTAGTGAGCTCGCCAGCAACCAGTGACCAGCCCCCAGCGCCGCGTGGAAGATGCTGCGCTTGGTAACTAAGGTAAATATCGGGTAACCAACCCGATATTTATCTTGGTTACCAGCGCACGCAGCTACACGTGCAGAGAGCAGGGAGCAGCGCACACTGAGCGCTGGCTCCCTGCTCTCCTAGTTACAGCACACATCGGGTTAATTACCCGATGTGTACTGCAGCTAAATGTGCACAGAGCAGGGAGCAGCGCACAATGCTTAGCGCTGGCTCCCTGCTCTCCTAGCTACAGCACACATACATGTGCACAGAGCAGGAGTCGGCACTGACAGTGAGAGCGGTGGAGGCTGGTAACAAAGGTAAATATCGGGTAACCAAGGACAGGGCTTCTTGGTTACCCGATGTTTACTGTGGTTACCAGCCTCCGCAGAAGCCGGCTCCTGCTGCCTGCACATTTAGTTGTTGCTGTCTCGCTGTCACACACAGCGATCTGTGCTTCACAGCGAGACAGCAACAACTAAAAAATGGCCCAGGACATTCAGCAACAACCAACGACCTCACAGCAGGGGCCAGGTTGTTGCTGGATGTCACACACAGCGACATCACTAGCAACATCGCTGCTACGTCACAAAAGTTGTTCGTTAGCAGCGATGTTGCTAGCGATGTTGCTTAGTGTGACGGGGCCTTAACAGTTACCCCTCTATAAATCACTTGTAAGGTCACATCTGGAATATGGGATCCAGTTTTGGGCTCCACATTTTAAAAAGGATATTCTGAAGTTAGAGTCAGTTCAAAGGCGGGCAACTAGATTATTACAAGGAATGGAGACCGTCCATATAATGACAGGTTGGAAAAGTTAGATATGTTTAGCTTAGAAAAAGGAAATCTCAGAGGAGATCTCATAAATACATGTGTGGTCAATATAAAGGACTGGCACATGACTTATTCCTTCCAAAGACAATACTAAGGACCAAGGGGCATTCACTGCGAGTGGAAGAAAGGCAATTCCGGCAGCTAAATAGGAAAGGGTTCTTTACAGTTAGAGCAGTCAGACTGTGGAATGCCGACCACAAGAGGTAGTAATGGCAGATACTAGAACGGCTTTTAAAAAAGGGCTGGATGATTTCCTCAGTACACACAACATTGTCGGCTATAAATAACTTAGTGACAAAATGTATAATTGGTGGAGGAAGGTTGAACTAGAAAATGTAGGGTTTTGTTTTTTTTTTTTCAATTTATTAACTATAAGGCTAGGTTCACATTTCCGTTGTTTTGCATCAGTCACATGCGTGGCTTGATGCTTGTGACTGATGCGTTGTACAACGGGGGGGGGGGGGGGGGAGGAGAGAGAGAGAGAGAGAGAGAGAGAGAGAGAGAGACACAAAGACACACACTCAGCTGATCGCTCTCAAAAACCAGTGAGATCAGCTGATCGCTCACAGAAGCCGGCCGATCAGCTGATTGTTCTGCCACCAAGAGAGAGAGAGACATTCATTTCAATGATTAAACACTAGATTTGAGCATGCGCAGTGAAAACATAAGGATTCCGCTGCTCAAAAAACGCTACATGCTGCGTTCCTGCCGCCCAAAGGTCAGTCGTTCCACGACTGATCAGTCGGGCGGCGGATGCAATGCAAGGGCATCAGTCACAATCTGCCGCTCATACAAGTCTATGGGAAACAACGGAATCCACCAAACGGATTGCGTTGTTTATCAGAGCGGCAGATTGTGACTGATCATAAACAACGGAAATGTGAACCTAGCCTAACCAGCTGCAATCGGATGATGTCAGCAGGAACCTAAAGACAAGTTCCTTGTCATGTCTAAAATTGATCCGCTGCATTACTGATGCAAACGGGAGCAGATGTCCTCTAGAATATGATGGGTTCCCTCTGGATTCTGTATTGTTTCCATTTTCAGAATTAGATTTTTCTTCCTTTCTAAGAATTGACACTTATTGGACCCCATAATGGCCAACACGATCTCTGTGCTTCCATTCACATCAGTTATACAACAGATCCGTTTTGAATATCAATTCTGTGCGTATCTCAAAACGGAACACACAAATGCAATGTCCGAATGAAAACGCCATGTGTTTCATGGAATTATTTCATAGTGGAAAGGTGCACATGAAGACACAAGCTTATAAATGTGAGGCAAAAAACAAAAAAAATAATAATTAAGCAGCTGCGCAATGAACCTTCCTTTTTATAGAAGAGCATATAATTACACCATCTGCTTTACAATGTAATATTGCAAGGTGACTTGGCTCCATGCCCAGAGGACTGCCCCACCCGTGCTTCCTTGGTCAAGATCCCGCTCTAGTAAAAATCAGTTATGTGTTATGGCTTGGTTAGCTATAGGACCTTTTCCCCATATGTTTAACCCTACCTACCCGTACTGGGTCTAAGAACAAAATTGTACAACAACTAGTCTGACTGCATTGTTGGAGATTTGTTATTTTACCTTGGAGGAAAAAAATAAAAATAAATACAGAAAACAAAAATCCTTCAAAGCCGTTACTGCCTTCGAGCTCAACGTTGGTCTCCTGAACACAACCGATTATATATTACAATTGTATAATCTGAAAAAACTCTCAACTTGTTCCCACTTCTTTATCATGGTACGCTGCAGGTTAGTACCAATGCTGCAAAGTTGCAGCAGCACACAGCGATCTTAGGCCAAGATCCCATATCCTGTAGTCATCCGTTAGAACGGATCCGTTGGGAAACTGATTTCTGCCGTATCTGGTTTTTTTTGCTATTTAGCCATCCATTGCATTTATAATGGATCCATTGTTTTATTAACAGCTTCATTTTAAATAGACGATAACTAGCAATCCGTTAACGGATCCGTAGTCCATAGACTCTACATGGTAAAAACGGATACGGCCAATATCCATTATTTAGCAACGGACAAAAAAGTTGTGTTTGCAGAACTTTTTTGCAAAGAGATCTCTAAACGGATGCGGGATAACAAATGATTACAAAACATGTGAACCCAGCCTTAGGCTGGAGCCAGGGGTAGCTGTAATCGCGACCAGGCCCAGGGATTTAGGGGGCTCAAAGACCTCAACCAGTGGCGTACCACTAATGACAGCAGGCCACGTGACTGCTATAGGGCCCCGTAGGTCAGGGAGGCCCATTCCGCCGAGGATTGCACTTGCAATTGTATTGGCTTTGCAGGTGCCAATACAATTGAAGTCAATAATGAGAGAGACAGTAAAGCACTCCTCTCTCATGATTCTCCCGCTGTTTCTGCACGACGCTCTGACGTGTTATCACAGCGCAGCACGATGACATCACTACGTCACGCTGCTGTGCTGAGATGTGCAGAGTAGCAGAACACTGGAAACCTGGAACAGACTGAAGCAGCGGAAGAAAGCGGAATCATGGTGGCCAGAGGACTATGGGGGTGCATTAAATGATATGGGGGCTACATACTACTATATGGAGCAATATGGGGGCTGCATAATACTATATGGGTATATGGGGACTATGCAGTCTGCATAATACTATATGGAAGAAAATAGGGCCTGCATAACACTATATGGAAAAGTATGCGGGCTGTATAATACTATATGGAAGAGTATGGGGGCTGCATAATACTATTTGTAGGACTATGGGGGCTGCATTATATTTTTAGGAGGACTATGGGGTGCATTATAGTACATAAACTATGATGAGTACATTAAACTATATGCAGGACTATGGGATGCATTATACTATATAGAGGACTATGGGGAGTGTACTACAATATATGGAGGACTATGGGGAGTGTACTATAATATATGGAGGACTATAGGGAGTGTAGTACATATGGAGGACTATGGGGAGTGTAGTATATATGGAGGACTATGGGGAGTGTACTATAATATATGGAGGACTATGGGGGCTGCATTATACTATATGGAGGACTATGGGGGATGCATTATGATATATGGAGGACCATGAGATGCATAATAACGGATATTAAATCGGAATATTGTAGTATTGGTTGGAGAAGAAGGCCACTGGCAAACAACTGTTTTCTAAAAAAGTTAGATATTCAGTATTTGTATGTAAATATTTGAGCATAACAGTCTTGCTAATTAGGATGGAACATCTCTTGTAAAAGGCTTCATACTATACTGGCAACATTAGTCAATTGTAGGGCCCATATGAGAAGATACTAGTTGGGGGACTTGTTGGAGATTATACATTGGGGCCTATGTGTGCTGCTCCCGTGCCAGCAGCCGGTGCTGCTCGGATCCGGACCCGCTGTGTGGCTCAAGGGATCCTCCGGACCCGGGGGTCACGTGGACACGCCGAATGAAAAGGGGGGACGTAGTTGTATAGCCTTGACCGTATTCAATTCGTGACGCCACCCATGGTGTGTGGTGAAGTAGGACACCACGGCTGCTGTTGTGGGATACCCGGGGGAGAAGTAATGGCATTCGGATGTTAACCCCTCCGTGGGTAGGGATGGTTGCCACGGGGGCCCAGTATCTTTGTGCAGGGTATGGCGATGGCAGGGGCCTGCGCGCCCGGATGAACCAGGGGATGTTTGGTTACTCACAAATAAATGAATCACACGAGTCTTTTGGTAAACCAAGGTGCTGGTGGCCGACCGCCGGTTGTACTCTGGTCCCCCACCCAGGCTAGTGGTCGCCGTCTCTTCCTCTGCACTGGTTGTGGTTGTGTGTTTAGACTTCCCGGTATGGAACACGGGAGTCTGCTCCCGGCTTTCTGTGTGCCTGAGGAGCCATGCTCGCTGACGCTGACCCGTGGGATGTATGGGCCCTGGCGGTCGCTCTATCCCTATCTGTGGGTGGTTGTCTGCTTTTGGGACTTTGGTTGGGACAGGACCTGTAATCCTGCCCTCAATCGGTTGATTAGCTAGGCCGTTGGTTCCGGTCCTGGCTTCAGGGTCTGAGTATCCCCTCTGTGCACGGTTTCCGGTCGGGTCTCCGGTGTCGGTACTGGCGGGCTCCAACCCTTTCCAGGTCCTCCACGGATCTGCTGAGCCATCTTCCCATCTCCTGCTGATGGAGACCACTGTCTGCCACCTAGCCAAGGTAGCAGGGCTCCAACCCTAGCACCGTTCAACTTGAACTTCTCCACTGGAGCTACACCTAGCTCCAGCCTCCACTCCTTTCAAATTGAACTCTACTTAGGAACTACTGGTTTTCCCACCCCGGTCTGTCTAGACCCCTAGTTGGGCATTCCCTAACCGCCTGGTCCCGCCCACTAGCGTGCCTGTCTTGCCCTGAGGGGGTGACTAGGGTTTCAGGTCGGCTGTATGTGACCTAGGTGAGGGAAGGTGTTATGCGGGGGTCTATTGTGTGACTATGTCAATAGGCCTAGATGACAGAAAATACCCAAAAGTGACACCATTCTAAAAACTGCACCCCCCAAAGTACTCAAAACCACATTCAAGAAGTTTATTAACCCTTCAGGTGCTTCACATGAACAAAAGCAATGTGGAATGAAAAAAAGCAAAAATTAAATTTTACCTAAAAATGTTGCTCTAACCCAAATTTATTCACTTTTAGAAGAAATAACACAACAAAATGGACCTCAAAACTTGTTCCCCACTTTCTTATGAGCGCGCCGATACCCCACATGTGGTCAGAAACCTCTGTTTGGACAAATGGGAGGGCTCGGAACAGAAGGAGCAATATTTGAATTTTGGAAAGCAAATTTGGCTGAAATAGATTGCGGGCACCATGTTGCATTTACAGGTCCGCTAAGGTACCTAAACAGAAGAAATCCCTCACAAGTGACACCATTTTGGAAACTAGACCCCTCAAGGCTTCTATCTAGGGGTATAGTGAGCATTTTAGATCCACAGGTACTTCACAGATTTTGTTAACGTTACGTTGTCATATTGAAAATTTTAATAATTTTCTCAAAAATGTTGCTTTAGCATCAATTTTCTCACTTTTTCAAGAGGTAATTCCAAAAATTTGACCTCAAGGTTTGTTAACCACTTTTTTATGAGCGCGGTGATACCTCACATGTGGTCTGAAACCTTTGTTTGGACAAATGGGAGGGCTTGGAACGAAAGGAGCAATATTTGAATTTTAGAAAGGAAATTTGGCTGAAAAAGATTGCGGGCACCATGTCGCATTTGGAGGTCCCCTAAGGTACCTAAACAGCAGAAACCCCGCACAAGTGGCCCCATTTTGGAAACTAGGCCCCTCAAGGAATTTATCTAGATGTTTGGTGAGTACCCTGAACCCTCAGGTGCTTCACAGAATTTTATAACGTTGAGCCATGAAAAAAAAAAATAAAATTTTACCACAAAATTGTTATTTCAACCAGGTAGCTTTTTTTTTTACAAGAGTAAAAGGAAAAAATTCAGCATAACATTTATTGTGCAATTTCTCCTGAGTTTGGCGATACCTTATATGTGGTGGAAATCAACTGTTTGGGCGCATGGCAGGGCTCGGAAGGGAAGGAGTGCCATTTGACTGCAAAATTGGCTGGAATCAATAGCGGACGCCAGGTTGCATTTGGAGAGCCCCTGAGGTGCCTAAACAGTGGCGGTCCCCCACAAGTGACTTCATTCTGGAAACAAGACACCTCAAGGCTTTTATCAAGGTGTATAGTGAGCAGTTTGAATCCACGAGTACTTCACAGAATTTGATAAGCTTAGGTTGCCATATTGAAAATTTTCATTTTTTTCACAAAACTGTTGCTTTAGCATCAAATTTCTCACTTTTTCAAGAGACAACAACAAACCGTGGACCCCACAGGTTGTTATCCAATGTCTTATGAGCACAGGGATACCCCACATGTGGCCAAAAACCTCTGTTTGGATAAATGGGAGGGCTTGGAATGGAGGGAGCACCATTTGAATTCTGGAAAAGTTGAAATAAATTGCGCGCACCATGTCACATTAGCAGGGCCCCTTGGGTACCTATACATCAGAAAACCCCCACAAGTGACCCCATTTTGGAAACTGGATTTTATTCAGGAGTATAGTAAGCATTTTGAATCCACAGGTACTTCACAAAAATGTTGCTCTAGCAACAAATGTCTCACTGTTAGGCTCTGTGGCCATGATCCAGCGACACGGCATCTAGTACACAGTGTCAGCCTCCTGCAGAGATGTGAGTGTTGTCCACGGGAGAACGCAGCTGCCCAAGCCCACGATTTGGGTTCAGGCCGCTGTGGAGCTCTATGCTACCTGCAGAGAACACTCATCTCCGCAGCATAAATTGACATGCTGAGGCTCGGGAAGCTGCGCCACAGGTCGGTTTATGCTGCGGAGAAAAGAAGCACATTGGGCATGGGATTTCTAAAAATCCTTCCACTGTGCTTCTACTGCACAACGCAGCATTATGGACACAGGGAAAACACTCTGCGCCCAAAACGCTGCAAACCCTGATTGTGGGCACATAGCCTAAAATGATACAATGGATGAATGGATAGATGTCAAACAAATATAACGTCCCATTCCCCTGCATATTCTAAGCTGGCGCCCTTTAGTGCCTTTCATGTGGCACTAAAGGGTGCCTAGCCTTGTATTTAGCCCCCCAAAAAATTAATAATTAAAATAAACGACGTGGGGTCCCCCCTATTTTTGATAGCCAGCTAGGGTAAAGCAGACAGCTGTAGCCTGCAAACCACAGCTGACAGCTTCACCTTGGCTGGTGATCAATTTGGAGGGCTCCCCAGGCGTTTTTTTTAAAAAAAAAAAAAAACGTGGGGTCCCCCCCAAATTAGATCACCAGCCAAGGTGAAGCGGACAGCTGGGGTCTGGTATTCTCAGGGTGGGAAGAGCCATGGTTATTGGACTCTTCCCAGCCTAAAAATAGCAGGCCGCAGCCGCCCCAGAAGTGGCGCATCCATTAGATGCGCCAATCCTGGCGCTTCGCCCCAGCTCATCCCGCGCCCTGGTGCGGTGGCAGACGGGGTAATATATGGGGTTGATACCAGCTGTAATGTCACCTGGCATCAAGCCCTGGGGTTAGTGATGTCACGGCATCTGAACAGATACCCGACATCACTAACCCAGTCAGTAATAGAAAAAAAAAAGACAAAAAAAAAATTTATTTGAAAAAACACTCCCCGAAACATTCCTCTTTTACCAATTTATTGAAAATAAAGAAATTCCGGTCGCTGTAATCCATTTTGGAGGTCCCGCGCCGACTCTGGATCTTCTAGAATATGGGGGGCACGTTCAGGGAACGTATCCCCCATTTTCTGGAAGAGCAAGCTCTCCATGAGCAGTGTGGGTGCAGTAATCTGAGAATACTGCACTCACACTGCCCCGGTCCAACCTAGGGCAGAGTGACCTGCAGTAACCTCATTCCAGAATATGAGGGGCACGCTCACAGAACGTACCCCCCATTTTCTGGAACAGCAGCCTCTCCATGTGAGGAGTGTGGCTGCAGATCACTGCACTCACCCTCCCCCGGTCCACAGTGGAGCCTGTGCATCAGCGACGTCAGCAGGATCCCTGCTTGCAGGGATCCAGCTGACAGCCGCTGTCTGCGCATGCGCCGCCAGCATTGAAGAAGGAGGCGGCGATCGCGGGCCCGGAGCGGCAGACAGGTAACGTATAACCGGGGGCTTGGGGGGGGGGGGGTGACGGGGGGTGACCTAGTGGGACCTGGGGACACCTTTCTGCCGCATGTGACGTGTCACATGCGGCAGAAAGAGCAGAATGAAGGCGGCCGCGCGCTGTGCGCCGCCATCTTCCACGCTCCGGAGGGGGGAGGGGGGTGGTGGCTCTGGAGAACTGGAGGAGGGGTCAGGGGGAGGACATTTCCCTCCGATCTGAAATGTTTGATCATTTCAGATCGGAGGGAAATGACTGCAGAGCCGGCGCCGGCGGCAGTTTTCTGTGCGCTTCGGCGCCATTTTGGATGTCCGGTGGGGGTAGGGGTGGGGGTGGGGGGACTCTCCGGTACCGGGGGCTTTGGGGGCACTAGGGGGTTAGATTTCTTTCTCATCTGACATGTTTGATCATGTCAGATGAAAAAGAAATCAGTTTTACCGGCCATTTCTTTTTTTTTCATGTGTTCGTCGGTATACGGTGTATACCGCCGATCACATGATCGGGGTCCAAAAAAAACACCCCGATTCATAATCTGGGGGGTCTCAGCTACCCCCGGTAGCTGAAACCCCCGAGATTTTCGGTCGCTGGGGGGCGCTACAGGGTTTTTTCGGGCCGCCGCTTTAAAGCGGCGGAACAGAATAAGTACCCTGTTTTGCCGCCGCTTTAAGTCGTACGGCCGTCGTTATGAGGTTAAAGGTCATAAAATATATAATAGTAACAACAACAACAACAACAACAACAACAACTTGTATAAGATATCAACAACACAGTGTATAGAACATCCAACAAGAACTACATGGAGGCAAATGTATTCACTGGGGAAATGTTACAGAAAATACTATATCCAAAGTAGCATAAAACTACAAATATAGCACATTGTGCACATAACTGTTACATAAACAAATACATACCTTTGTACAAGAGAATACAAAAGGTGGCAAAAAAAAAAACAAAACTATTTTAAAGGGTGGATATACCTTTGTTGAGGTTAGGATGGAAAAAATTCTTTAAGGGGTGTGAGGCAAATCCCGGGATATGAAGATGAATTATGACTCCAGTCATAATCCCTCATCACTCCCTGGCAGTGCCCCCTCCCTTCTTGTTCTCAGTGTTCCACTTACACCTCCATGGCCATGTCCTGTGATATGGAAATGAGGTGGTGTGGGAACAATGGACACAGGATGACTCCCTGCCGTCACCCTGTAACAAGAGTTGTATCTCATTAGCAAGGCTATGGAACTAGCTAGACAGAACGACTCCAGTAAAAAATGGTTCATATCTCGCAAGCCATATTTCCGATAAATATGGCAACCATAAAAATGGTGTCTCCGCATGCGGACGATGCTGGCACACCCTTTTTATGGGAGCAGGACATTGGGAAATGCCCCAGGCGTGATATCAGCCAATGGGGAACTGGCAGACAGGTCATGAGTCCCCTCGTTCTGTAGCTAAATTCATAACTGTCACAATGAGAGCATTGGCGTCCGCCTACGACGCTCCCAGGCCAAGTTATGGCCATATTCCATGTTGTGGATTTTGTCCATAACTCCAGCCAGGGGTGGAGCAGTGCTCCCTCTGAGGTCACGAAGGTAGGAGGGGACCTGGATTTGTCCAGGTTGATAACCCTACTTCGGCCATTTTCCAGTGTTCTTTCGCTGGGGGTCACGTGCAGGAAACATCTGCGGGAGTTCCTAGAAACCTGGTCTACAGCGCCCCCCTGTGGCCAGACGCACAAGGTAACTGATTGAATTGCATACCTGTTGTAAACCATGCTTTATCTGTAACTGTACTCTGACATATGTATATTCTGTAGATTCCCTATTGTATATATTGTAGTTTCTAGTGTGCTTTAGGCTGATTAAATTATATAATTAATCTTGGGCTGTTCTGTTATCTCGATCTTGAATCCCACGTCTGTGTGTTCGGCTAATAGTTACCGTGAAGCGGTTGGTGGCAGCGAGTTGTGCCAAGGATTATTGTGGGGAGGCCAGTGAGATTCGGGGAGATTTTATATATTCCGCCCGCGGAGGTCGGGGGAATATATACCCTACTCTCACCGGGGACCCTTCAATAATCGGCATAAGTAGTATAGCGGCCTCCTTGCTTATGGTCGGGCAATTCCATAATTGGCCTGACTATAAGAGGGGCGCTAGAGAGCGCGTCACGTGCTCTGTCTGTCGGTCGGGAGGTATAAAGGAGGGGTGACCCCCACTTGTTACCCCCCGATTGTGACGTACTGGTAGCCAGCGCGGGGGATTTCTGAGTGACCCCCCCGGTGGTTTGTGACATATTGGTGGCATAGCGGTGGGATCGAGATAATAGTGTGTGTGAGTGTGAGACCCATACTCCCAGACACTAAAGACTGCCTGCAGCAGCTGTGGCTGCTGGGGTCTTCAGACTAGCTCAACACTAGAGTGTCAGAGTGCAGATACTGTAAGGTGTGTGGAGGCATCAGGTGTCAGTTCTGTGTCAGTGACCAAAAGTCTGCAAGAATGGCTGATGGCACCAGGAGCAGAGCTATGCAACTGGCCAATGCTAAGGCAGGAGCCGAAGAGAGGGAGGACGGTGCTGTGGACAGCAATGAGGAGGTTGCCCACGAGTCCTCCAGGAGCTCGACGCCAGAAAACCGTTCTGCCGAGGACATTGCGCAACCTGGCACTGCTGGACAAGATGAGGAGGAGCTCACCCAAGGTTCCTCAACGAGCCAGATGCCAGCCCTCCGCTCTGAAAGGGACAGTGAATCGCCTAGCTCTGCAGCGTGCCGCAGATCACCACGTGCCATTCCACCGAGCCTGGGAGGCTCGGATAGCCTTCTTCAAATGGCTATGGCCCTTCTCCAGGCTGGAGACCAGAAGGGCTACAAGGAACTCCTGGCAGAGCGCAGGGCAGAGCGGCAGGCAGCGCGTGACGCTGAGGCTGCGGAGCGGCACGCAGAGCGTGAGGCTGCGGAGCGAGAGCGGCAGGCAGCGCGTGAAGAGCGAGAGCGACAGGCAGACCGTGACTACCAGCTGCAGCTAGCTCAGCTCCGGCCCTCATCAGCCACATGTGACCTTCGAGACACCAAACTTCCAAAGGTCCGTGTTGAGGACTTCCCAGTGCTGGAGAAGGATGGAGACCTGGACTCTTTCTTGACTGCTTTTGAACGGACTTGCTTGCAGCACCATCTGGACAAGGACCAGTGGGCCAAATACCTGACCCCCCGTTTAAGGGGTAAGGCCCTGGATATCCTTGGGGACTTGCCTGCTGAGGCAGATCAGGGCTACGACACCATCAAGCGGGCCCTGATCCAACAGTACAACCTCACTCCAGAGTCCTACCGCAAGAAGTTCCGGAGCCTACAGAAGGGACCAAAGGACTCCTGGGCTGACCACCGGCGGGCACTTGCCCGAGCTGCCGACCACTGGACCCAAGGCCTGCAGCTTTCCACCGGACCGGAGATCCTGGACTTGTTCATCACGGAGCAACTCTTGTGGAACTGCCCTGAGGATCTCCGCCAGTTCATCAGAGACCAGAAGCCAAAGGGGTCCACGGCTACAGCTGCCCTTGCCGATGACTACACCAACAACCGGGCCCCTGAGGCCAGGAGAGCGGCCACCAGCAGCACCTGGAGAGGGGGTAAGATGAATTCGGCGACTGCCCCACCTGCCCCTAGACTGCAGGGGGTGTCCCCCTCAACTCCCCTCTCCAGGCCCGTGGCGGAACCAAGACGGTGCCACCAGTGCAACCTACCTGGACACTTCAAGGCCATGTGCCCTCAGCGTCCCAAGGCCCCGGCTCCGTCCCCGTCCCAAGGGCCGCCCAAGGTGTATTGTGTGGGTGGGGGTGGTGGTAGGTCCCTGGACAGCTTCCAACCTGTCACCGTCGGCCGGTCTGTGACCATAGGACTGCGAGACAGCGCCTCGGAGGTGACTCTGGTGCGGCCTGAGATGGTGTCCCCCCAAGACTTGATCCCTGGAAAAACCCTCGCTGTCTCCGGGATTGGAGGCACTGACCCGGCGCTGCCTGTTGCTGACATTTATGTGGACTGGGGCGCAGGGCGGGGGGTGAGGGAGGTGGGGGTAACTGATCGGATCCCTGCAAACGTGCTACTTGGGACAGATTTGGGGCAGATAACCTCCCAGTTTGGGCCCCCCCCAAGGGCTGAACCTTCAGCCCGTACTGACATGACTCCTAACAATGTTAATGTGTTATCTATGAATGATGTAAGGGAGGAGGGAGTGAACTCTGATATTTCTGCTTGCATAGACACCATAGACACACACTCAGCTGCAGCTGTGACAGGGGAGGGGGTCAGAGAAAGGTGTGACAATGCCTCTACAAGTAATCAGCCTGTGAGCTGGGATCTGTTGCCCTCTGCAGGGATAAGCAGAGAGCAGGGTGCTGCAGGGGGAGGACCAGTGTGTGGGGTGGGGGCTACCACAGCAAATGTGGGGTCCCCAGAGATTTCACAGCGGGGTTCTGTTGCTGCAGGAGGGGAACAGGCAGGTGAGATTGGGGCCGGTCCAGGAGCGGAAGTGCTCCCAGGTAAGATCTCGGTGCATGGTTCCCCCACAACCGGGGTGTCAGGAAGCCAGGTAGGTCTGCCTGAACCGGCGACTTGGTCAGGAACGGAGGAGGAGCAGGCACGACCCACGGTCGCAGCGGCTGTGGCCGCTGTCACCCGCAGTGGGAGTGCTGGAAGCCAAGGGGCCTCCCGGAGGTCCGATAGCTCTTCCCCTTCTGACCAAGTGGCAGCCGAGTCAGGTGGAGGCCAGGACACAGGTCCCGGGGTACTGACCGAAGATGGGACAGTCTCGTCGATTCTGGCCACATCTAGTCAGGGGTTTCAGGCAGCGTTAGAAGCTGACGACAGCCTGAAAGCTCTTAAGGAGCAGGCGGCCCAGCCTCCCTCGGACTCGGACCCGGAGCGAGTGGTCTGGGACCAAGGACGGCTGTACCGGGCCACGGTCCAGCAGGGTTCACCGGAGGCGTGGCCCAGGGACCGACAGTTGGTGGTACCCTATCCGTTCCGGACGGAGTTGTTGCGGATCGCACATGAGATTCCGATGGCCGGACACCTAGGGATCGCTAAGACCAAGGCCAGGTTAAACCAGCATTTCTACTGGCCAAAAATGGGGGCCGATGTGGCTGCCTACTGCCGTTCGTGTGAAACCTGTCAGAGAGTGGGGAAGGCGGGGCCACACCCCAAAGCCCCACTGGTATCTCTGCCAATCATCGATGAGCCTTTCAGGAGGGTGGCTGTGGATCTGGTCGGCCCGCTGGCCATCCCCAGCAGCTCCGGGAAACGCTTCATACTGACGGTAGTGGACTATGCCACCCGGTACCCAGAAGCAGTGGCCTTGTCGTCCATTCGGGCTGACAAGGTGGCCACCGCATTGCTGGAGATTTTCTCCCGAGTGGGTTTTCCCCAGGAAATGCTCACTGACCGGGGGACCCAATTCATGTCCCAGCTGATGGAGGCCCTCTGTAAGCAAGTCCAGGTGCGACATCTGGTGGCCAGCCCGTACCATCCACAGACTAATGGCCTGTGCGAGCGGTTCAATGGCACCTTAAAGCAGATGCTTAAGATGTTGGTCGACTCCCATGGGCGTGACTGGGAGCGGTATCTCCCACACCTGTTATTTGCTTACCGGGAGGTTCCACAGGCCTCAACAGGATTCTCACCGTTTGAGCTCCTGTACGGGCGACGTGTGCGGGGCCCCCTGGCTCTGGTGAAAGAGGCTTGGGAAGGGGATTTGGCCACCCCTGGAGTGTCGGTTATCGAGTATGTCATGCGCTTCCGGGACAAAATGCAGGCCTTGACGCAACTGGTACACGACAATATGGCTCAAGCCCAGGCCGATCAGAAGCGTTGGTACGACCAGAACGCTTGTGAGAGGACCTACCAAGTGGGTCAAAAGGTGTGGGTACTGGTCCCCGTACCACAGGACAAGCTTCAGGCAGCCTGGGAAGGCCCATACCTCGTGTACCAGCAGCTCAAACCTGTAACGTACCTGGTCACCCTGGACCCTGCCCGTGGAAGGCGGAAGCCCTTCCATGTGAACATGATGAAGGCACATCATGAGCGGGAGGCATGTGCGCTCCCCGTGTGCAACCTGCCCGAGGAGGGAGAAGCGGAAACCCTCTTGGATATGCTAGCCTAGGTTAGGGCAGGCGGATCCATTGAGGATGTGGAGGTTGGCCACCAGCTCTTGGAAGACCAACGGTCCCAGCTGTGGGCCACCCTCCTCCCCTTCCGGGGGTTGTTTACCAACCAGCCCGGAAGGACTGACTTGGCTGTCCATCACGTGGACACTGGGGATCATCCCCCGATCCGGCGTTCAGCATATCGGGTCTCCCTGGAGGTGCAGCAACACATGCGCCAGGAGATTGACGAGATGCTGAAGCTGGGGGTGATCCAGGCATCCAACAGCGCTTGGGCCTCGCCTGTAGTCCTCGTCCCTAAGAAGGACCGAACCACTCGGTTCTGCGTGGACTACAGGGGGCTCAATGCGGTCACGGTCGCCGATGCGTACCCAATGCCACGCATCGATGACCTGCTCGATCAGTTGGCCGGGGCTCAGTACCTGACCATCATGGATCTGAGCCGGGGATATTGGCAGATCCCCCTGACTCGCAAGGCCAGGGAACGCTCTGCCTTTATTACCCCATTTGGACTGTACGAGTCCACGGTGATGCCATTCGGGATGAGGAATGCCCCTGCCACTTTCCAGCGGATGGTCAACACCCTGCTCAAGGGACTTGAAGGGTACGCGGCCGCGTACCTGGATGACATTGCCGTCTTCAGTCCCACCTGGGAGGACCACCTAGAGCATCTAGCACAGGTGCTCAGGCGGATCCACCGGGCAGGTTTGACCATCAAGCCGGGAAAGTGTCAGCTGGCCATGAGCGAGGTCCAGTACCTCGGTCACCGGGTAGGTGGGAGAACACTGAAGCCCGAGCCTGAGAAAGTGGAAGCCATCGCATCCTGGCCCACCCCCAGGACCAAGAAGCAGGTGATGTCCTTCTTGGGGACCGCTGGGTACTATAGGAGGTTTGTTCCATGCTATAGTAGCCTGGCAAAGCCCTTGACGGACCTCACCAAGAAGAAGCTGCCCTCTGCAGTCGATTGGACAATGGACTGCGAGACAGCCTTCCGGGCCCTAAAGGACGCCCTGTCCAGCCCGCCCGTGCTACAGGCAGCCGACTTCACGCGGCCGTTTGTAGTACAGACCGACGCCAGTGACTTCGGCCTCGGTGCGGTGCTCAGCCAGGTGGACTCTGCGAGCCAAGAGCACCCAGTCTTGTACCTGAGCAGGAAGCTGTTACCAAGGGAAGTTGCCTATTCCACGATGGAGAAGGAGTGCCTGGCCATAGTGTGGGCCCTGCAGCGTCTGCAACCCTATCTATACGGGCGCCACTTCATCGTGGAGACGGACCACAATCCCCTCAGCTGGTTGCACACCGTCTCTGGGACGAATGGGCGATTGTTGCGATGGAGCCTTGCGCTCCAGCAATACAACTTCACCATTCGCCACAAAAGGGGCCGTGACCACGGTAACGCAGACGGGCTGTCCCGACAAGGAGAGGTCGCGGACGGGCGCACGGGGGAACACCGGAGTGTGCTGCCCCCTAGCGCCCTCAAAAGGGGGGAGGTGTGAGGCAAATCCCGGGATATGAAGATGAATTATGACTCCAGTCATAATCCCTCATCACTCCCTGGCAGTGCCCCCTCCCTTCTTGTTCTCAGTGTTCCACTTACACCTCCATGGCCATGTCCTGTGATATGGAAATGAGGTGGTGTGGGAACAATGGACACAGGATGACTCCCTGCCGTCACCCTGTAACAAGAGTTGTATCTCATTAGCAAGGCTATGGAACTAGCTAGACAGAACGACTCCAGTAAAAAATGGTTCATATCTCGCAAGCCATATTTCCGATAAATATGGCAACCATAAAAATGGTGTCTCCGCATGCGGACGATGCTGGCACACCCTTTTTATGGGAGCAGGACATTGGGAAATGCCCCAGGCGTGATATCAGCCAATGGGGAACTGGCAGACAGGTCATGAGTCCCCTCGTTCTGTAGCTAAATTCATAACTGTCACAATGAGAGCATTGGCGTCCGCCTACGACGCTCCCAGGCCAAGTTATGGCCATATTCCATGTTGTGGATTTTGTCCATAACTCCAGCCAGGGGTGGAGCAGTGCTCCCTCTGAGGTCACGAAGGTAGGAGGGGACCTGGATTTGTCCAGGTTGATAACCCTACTTCGGCCATTTTCCAGTGTTCTTTCGCTGGGGGTCACGTGCAGGAAACATCTGCGGGAGTTCCTAGAAACCTGGTCTACAGCGCCCCCCTGTGGCCAGACGCACAAGGTAACTGATTGAATTGCATACCTGTTGTAAACCATGCTTTATCTGTAACTGTACTCTGACATATGTATATTCTGTAGATTCCCTATTGTATATATTGTAGTTTCTAGTGTGCTTTAGGCTGATTAAATTATATAATTAATCTTGGGCTGTTCTGTTATCTCGATCTTGAATCCCACGTCTGTGTGTTCGGCTAATAGTTACCGTGAAGCGGTTGGTGGCAGCGAGTTGTGCCAAGGATTATTGTGGGGAGGCCAGTGAGATTCGGGGAGATTTTATATATTCCGCCCGCGGAGGTCGGGGGAATATATACCCTACTCTCACCGGGGACCCTTCAATAATCGGCATAAGTAGTATAGCCTCCTTGCTTATGGTCGGGCAATTCCATAATTGGCCTGACTATAAGAGGGGCGCTAGAGAGCGCGTCACGTGCTCTGTCTGTCGGTCGGGAGGTATAAAGGAGGGGTGACCCCCACTTGTTACCCCCCGATTGTGACGTACTGGTAGCCAGCGCGGGGGATTTCTGAGTGACCCCCCCGGTGGTTTGTGACAAGGGGATTATAGAAAAGAAACAAGAAAGCTCATAATAAAATCAGCACACTAGATGGCTGGTAGATGGGGCAGCACCATACATGTATACTACCGCTACACTGTGCAAGTTTTGGAAAGTCAAGGTCTAACAGAGCAGTTGGGAAAGGTTTCCATATCATGTTGTAGCATGTATACTTTGCAGCTATATTATGATGAAATACAGTATGTGAAAAGAAGAAGGGAAAGTCAGTGAAAATAGAACACCAAATATCCAGTATATTGTATCTCCTACATTGCCATTAATAGACGACAAAAAATTCCATGAAAAAACGCTAGAATTTTTTCTCCACTTTTCATCGTTTCTTCAAGGTCAATAACATAGAAACCAAAGTTTGCAGTCTATAGAAAAATATAATTGATTATTTTTTTTCATAATTAAAATTATACAAAAAATAGTCACAGAGAACAGGTATGTGCACCTGTAAGAGTGGTGGACTGTGGCTGTTGTGTTCCTACTCCTGAAGACACCAACTGTGTCAATGTATTGTTTTGTTGTATAGTGTGAAAAATGTCTGGCGTCTTTTGTGAATATTGTGTCATGTGAGTTGAATTGGACTGTGGAGTGGAGTGTGATAATGTATAATGTATAGTATTTATTTGAGGATGTTTAGTATCAAAGTTGCTGGTCTACAGGGTCAGAAGTAGTTAAGTGTTGGGACTAGCCCACTCTGGGAGGGGTCAGCTGACAGGGAAAGTGACAGTTCATTCTAGGAAGAGTTAGTGAAGGCTTAGTGAGGGAATGTGAGAGATGTGAAGTCAGTAAAGGTCGCATACAGTGGATGTTTTGTAGCAATGGAAAACAGGAGACCGAAGGCAAGATAACGTGAACCTCGTCAGTGGCTGGAGACACTGCGTGTGAACAGTGTTATAACTAGAGACTGATCCTTTAATGGAATGGTCTCAGACTGTAGGAGCCGGAGGACGGAACCCTAGCAGCCAGGCCCTTTGAACCATCAAGGTGCTGGGTGACTTCTACTGTTGCAGTACTCAAATGGCCAGGCCCAGTTAATCATCAATGTACCGGGATAACTTTAATTGGTGTGTTAACACAGCCAGCTGACCGAAAAGTTTCCCAAAAGACATCCGGAAATGCAAAGTGTTACACTGGCCATTATGGGATCCCTAAGGAGACTGGAAGTGGGACTGCAGGAAAGGAAAGTAACAGTCACAATGTGCACTGTAACACTTGATTGGGAGCACCGTTTCTCCCCAATCCAATTAGATTCGATGCAACCCAGAGGGAAGTTGAACTGATGATAATGTTGAGTAAAACGTACGTGCTGTAAGATATGCGGCAGCATGATGGCTCAGTGGTTAGCACTGCAGTCTTGCAGCGCTGGGGTCCTGGGTTCAAATCCCACCATGGACACCATCTGCAAGGAGTTTGTATATTCTCCATGTGTTTGCGTGTGTTTTCTCCGGGTACTCCGGTTTCCTCCCACACTCCAAAAATATACTCATAGGGAACCTAGATTGTGAGCCCCAATGGGGACAGTGTTGCCATTGTATGTAAAGTGCTGTGGAATTAATAGCGCTATATAAATTAATAAATATTATTATTACTAGAAGGTGGCCCGATTCTATGCATCGGATATTCTAGAATTGTAGTTCATGTATGATTTTTGTTTATGTTATATTATATTATAATATATATATATATATATATATATATATATCTATATATATTGTTGTGTGTAGTTACCAAGTGTTTGTGTAGGGCGCTGTACATGTTCTGGGTGTTTTCTGGGTGTGATGGGGGGGTGAGAGCGGTGTTTGTGTGTTGCGTTGTTTGTGGAGCGCTGTGTGTCTGTAGCGTTGTGTGTGTGTTGCGCGGTTTGTGTGGTGTGTTTTGGGGGGAGGTATGTTTTGTGCAATGTGTGTGTTGTGCGGTATGTGCGTATATTTGTGTGTGCAGCGTTGTCTGTGTGTGTGGGTGTCTGTGTAGGGCAGTTGTTTGTGGTTACTAGTGTGTGTGTGTGGTGTGTTGTGCAGTGCGCGCGCACGCGCGTGTGTGTGTGTGTGTGTTGGGGGGAGGTGTGCACTTCACATCGTGCTCCATCCCCCATGCAGCGCACTCCCCATCGTGCTCCATCCTCCATGCAGCGCACTCCCCATCGTGCTCCATCCCCCATGCAGCGCACTCCCCATCGTGCTCCATCCTCCATGCAGCGCACTCCCCATCGTGCTCCATCCCCCATGCAGCGCACTCCCCATCGTGCTCCATCCCCCATGCAGCGCACTCCCCATCGTGCTCCATCCCCCATGCAGCGCACTCCCCATCGTGCTCCATCCCCCATGCTGCGCACCCCCCATCGTGCTCCATCTCCCATCCTGCGCACTCCCAAAAGTGCTCCATCCGCCATGCTGCGCACCCCCCATCGTGCTCCATCTCCCATCCTGCGCACTCCCAAACGTGCTCCATCCGCCTTGCTGCGCACCCCCCATCGTGCTCCATCTCCCATCCTGCGCACTCCCAAACGTGCTCCATCCGCCATGCTGCGCACTCCCAAACGTGCTCCATGCCCCATGCTGCGCACTCCCAAACGTGCTCCATTCGCCATGCTGCGCACTCCCAAACGTGCTCCATCCCCCATGCTGCGCACTCCCAAACGTGCTCCATCCGCCATGCTGCGCACTCCCAAACGTGCTCCATACGCCATACTCCGCAACTCCCCATTGTGCTCCATCCTCCATGCAGCGCACTCCCCATCGTGCTTCATCCCCCATGCTGCGCACTCCCAAACGTGCTCCATCCGCCATGCTGCGCACTCCCAAACGTGCTCCATCCGCCATGCTGCGCACTCCCAAACGTGCTCCATCCGCCATGCTGCGCACTCCCAAACGTGCTCCATCCGCCATGCTGCGCACTCCCAAACGTGCTCCATCCGCCATGCTGCGCACTCCCAAACGTGCTCCATCCGCCATGCTGCGCACTCCCAAACGTGCTCCATCCGCCATGCGGCGCCAGCATCAGCCTCTCTACCCGCAGCATCAGCCTCTCTGCCCGCAGCATCAGCCTCTCTTCTCCCCGCATCAGCCTCTCTGTCCCCAGCATCAGCCTCTCTGTCCCCAGCATCAGCCTCTCTGTCCCCAGCATCAGCCTCTCTGTCCCCAGCATCAGCCTCTCTGTCCCCAGCATCAGCCTCTCTGTCCCCAGCATCAGCCTCTCTGTCCCCAGCATCAGCCTCTCTCCTCCCAGCATCAGCCTCTCTCCTCCCAGCATCAGCCTCTCTCCTCCCAGCATCAGCCTCTCTCCTCCCAGCATCAGCCTCTCTCCTCCCAGCATCAGCCTCTCTCCTCCCAGCATCAGCCTCTCTCCTCCCAGCATCAGCCTCTCTCCTCCCAGCATCAGCCTCTCTCCTCCCAGCATCAGCCTCTCTCATCCCAGCATCAGCCTCTCTCATCCCAGCATCAGCCTCTCTCATCCCAGCATCAGCCTCTCTGTCTCCAGCATCAGCCTCTCCATCCCAGCCTTCCCCAGGATCAGCCTCTCTCCTCCCAGCCTCCTCCAGCACGCCGTGCTCCTCTGCCGACACTCACAGATCCGATCGCATACACTCACACACACCCGATCGCATACACTCACACACACCCGATCGCATACACTCACACACACCCGATCGCATACACTCACACACACACACACTGACGATATCGCACATCCACGCTCATACTCACAACATCCGGAGATACCACATGCTTCTGGCCATGTGATCCTCCGGCAGGTCCTGGAAGGTCACAACAGCACAGTATCGAGGCCGAGAAGCAAGCGATATTGCCGGATGCTGTGAGTGTGTGGATGCGATGTGAGGTGTGTGTGAGGTGTGTGTGAGGTGTGTGTGAGAGTGAGTGTGAGCTGGTGTACACTGGTAACTATGATACACATCGGGTAACCAAGGGACCTTAGTTACCCGATGTGTATAATGGTTACCAGCGTTCACGGCCTCCGTCAAGATCCCAGCATCGCAAGGTTATGTCTGGCGCTGCTGGGATCCTGACGGAGCCGGTGTAGAAGCAAGCGATATCCCAGGATGTTGTGAGTGTGTGGATGTGATGTGTGAGGTGTGTGTGAGAGTGAGTGTGATCTGATGTGTGTGTGTGTACTCACCTGGGAGTCGGAGCTCCGTGTCAGTTGGGCCAGAGCGAGCGTGCATTGCGTGAGGGGGGCGGGGCCTGCAGAGAGCCGGGGCGAGAGGCCAATCCATGGGGGGGGGCAGGGCCATGGCGAGCCCAGCGGCCAATCAGCTTTGTGTCACCGTAAGGACACAATTTTGGAGCATGACAGACAGACAGACAGAATAAGGCAATTATATATATAGATTATTATTATGTGCCCGCTATCTGGAATGTAAAGTTGTGAAAGAAAATGAACTGAACAGTCAAGAGTTGTTGTTTAAAGTGAACTGTTTGTCTCCTTGAGAGTACAAGTCATCATCCAATCCTGGGCTGGTCGGAACGAACGGCAGTATGTGCCCTATATGGGTTCCCAGCCCACACAATAAAAGTCCACACACCCAGCCAGGACCGTGTATTTCATGTAGTGTGTCGGGACTTCCGGAGTCAATCCCTCGCCCACCATCATACACACATGCGGGCATGGAGGTCCTGCGCAGGCGCACTTTGATCTGCCCTGCCCAGGACAGATCAAAGTATTGTAGTGCAGGACTTCTATACCGGCCTGTGTGCATGACGTAGGACGCGTCATGCACGCCAGCTTCAGAAAGAGCACCAAGATGGCCGAAAGAGGAGGCACTGGTCCCGGAGAACGAGGACACCCATTTGACCAGTCTGCGACCTTCTAGGCGAGTATTATAAAGTGTTTTTTATGTTCTACACAGTGGCCTGGGCTGTTATACACAGCATGTTAGAACGCTGTATATAAGAGCACAGTGGTGGTGGGCGCAGCTTATAGGCCCCAAATCTGGTGACAGGTTCCCTTTAATGAATTTGATGCATCTCTAAGCTTTTGTGTACCAGGAAAATTACTCTAGTTAGGTAGTGGAGTAGGTTTAGTTTGTAATTTAAGTCACCTTTTAAAAAAAAATATATTAAAAAAAAAAAAAAATAAAAGATGTAGAGCAAAATTGTTTGGACATGACAAACAATTTCTTCACCAGAATTCTGGCAAAACCATTTGATGAATCAAGGCCTTAAAGGGAATCTGTCACCAGGTTTTTTCCCTTCCTTCTGAGAGCAGCATGATGTAGGGACAGATACCCTGATTCTAGTAATGTGTCATTTGCTGACCTGTTTGCTGTCATTTTGATAAAATCAATGTTTTCTCTGCTGCAGATCTAGCAGTTATACAGAGCTGTTGAATATGCTGGAATACCTGAAGTAGTCCTCTTTCAACTGCTGTTTAAATAGTGGTTTTAAATCAAAACTACACTAAGCAGCCCAGTAAGCGATATACCTCTGGAAACAAGATCTCTGCCCCTACGTTATGCTGCTCTCAGATTAGGTGTCAAAAACCTGGTGACAAGATTCCCTTTAAGTGTATAATGACTAACGAGATACATTGGCGCATCTACATATTGCCAGAACTGAATTTAAGCTATTATACCTTAGACAATATGGGCCACGACACTTTAGCTTTTCGTTTTTTGTTTTGTTTTTTTTTTCTTGTATATTTGTTTAGGCTGTAATATTTTTTGCTCTAGGAATACTGTATTCTTTGTCATTGTGCTGATAGGTACCACTTTTAAACTTCAAAATATGTGGCAAATAATAGTAAATTAAGGCTTATTCATTTGGTGTTTTTTTGCTATGGAAAAAAAAACCCACTGCGTTTTACAGTACCAGAAAAATAAAGGACTTCTGAAATTTGCTTATTTTAGTTGTGCACATTTGCAGCTTTAAAGCTATAGCTTCTTCTAAGCCAGGTTAAAAAAAAAAAAAACCACAGAAAAACCAACAAAACACATTATTAAGGCTAATTGTAAAGTGGCTGATGGGGAAAAGTCTAATTTTCACCAAATTATGCCAATTTGCAACTGTTTGTAGCCTGCAGCTTAATACCAGACTAAAGACTGAATTATTACTGAGCAGTCACTGTAGGTTCAGCACTTTAGTCTATGGATAATGCACAACTGATGTATAGGAGGAGATTTTGGGGTTTACTCAGGAGCGCAACTACAGAAGGTGCAGGTGTTGCAATCGCATTCAGGTGCGGGTGTTGCAATCGCATTCAGGCCCTGGAGAATAGGGGGCCCCAAAATGTCCCTTTGAAGTACTATATATGAAAACACCAGTACTGTTAAAGACTTGCAATAATTGGGGACCTTGCTGGAACTATTGCATTGGGGCCTATGGGCTTCAAATTACACCACTGGGTCTACTGGTGCACGAGAAGCCATCTATAAAGAACCTTTACTCAGCAGACTAAAAATATGCCTGACTTCATAAAGTTACAATAGCAGCAAAAAGTGGAGGAACACTGCTAAATAGCAAAGACCTTCAAGTGTACGGTTACTGTGTCTGTAGAGGACCTCATTCACATAGCCGCAATGTGGCTACATTTTAATGTCTGCTGAAATTCTCCAAGTTTTGGCTTTTTGCTCTTAGGCCATGTGCACATGTTCAGTATTTGGTGAGTTTTTTACCTCAGTATTTGTAGCCACAACCAGGAGTGGAACAATCAGAGGAAAAATATACTAGAAACACGGGCATCACTTCTGTATTATTCACCCACTCCTGGTTTTGGCTACAAATACTGAGGTAAAAAACTGACAAAATGCTGAAGCTATACACGTGGTCTTATATGAAAAGGATTCATGGCATTGAACTCTTAAGGCCATGTGGCGCCCCTGACCTGGTCAGGCACCACAGAGTATTGCACCCATGCGGGAGCAATGCTTCCAGGTAATCTCCAAAGGCCAGGATGAGGTGCACACACAAACATATAGTGACCAGGCCTCCCACATTACCAGAGGGGACCCTTGGGTAGCCAGAAGGGGTTAACTTTCAATTCCCAGCTGGGGGTGTGTTCAGGGGCTGGTTGCTAGGAAGCAGGGCAGAGAGAGAGAGAGGAAGAGGGGAGTCTGGAGGAAGAAGTTAAAGTGTGTGGAAGGGAGCAGAGGAGCTCTCGTGTCAGACAGGTCCTGAGGAGTGCAGTAGCTGAAAGCGGGGGAGAAAGGAGTACCGTGGGTCGGCCTGAAAATCATCCAGAGAGAAGGGTGGCTGAGTACGGAGATCCCGGTATCCGAGCACACAAGGGGAACTAGGTCCCCAGTACAGGCAGCAGATCATCCAGAGCTGCTTAACCTACAGGTGGGGGGGGGGTACTTCATGCCCTCACCACGACTACACAGAGCTTGAGCCAAGCAGCAATCACCAGGCCCATAAGGGGACAGGGCCAGAAGCCATCCCACCAAGGCCACGCTGCCGGCAGACGAGCCAGAGAGAGGGGAGCAGGGTGGTAACAGCTTCCCTGGAGGGGTCCTACCACGCTTCAAGCAAAGGATCCTCCTAAAACAGAAAGAGTGCAAGGAAGGCGAGTGGACAGCTACCCTCAGAACGGCCTCCTGGAATTCCTGGTTCAACCTGGTTATCACAGTGTCGCCCGGGCATCTCACCGTGACCTCCAAACAGTGAGTAAACACGTTGAAAGACTTCTTGGACTGTGTTTGAGTCATTCTGCGACCTGTGGTCCCACACACATACACCGGGGCCTGGGGCTTGCCTCACTCTCAGGGGGCTAATATACTGACTGCACCCACCATCAGCCCCAGGCATCCCTTAATCTGCAGTGGCGGTCCCCGCTGACCGCAATACTGAGAGTGGCGTCACGACAATCCTAAAAGAAGGTTCCCTACCTGTGACCAGACTGTTCCATCCACGTGGAGTCCCTGAAGGTACTGCACCGACACATACTAGCGGGGCTTCACAGCCACGTGCACACGTTGAGGGTTTGGTGAGTTTTTGTACTTCAGTATTTGTAAGATAAAACCAGGAGTGGGTGATAAATACAGCAGTGTTTCTATTATACTTTCCTCTGATTGTTCCACTCCTTGTTTTATCTTACAAATACTGAGGTAAAAAACTCACCAAATACTCAACCTGTGCACATGGCCTCAAGAGTTCAATGCCATGAATCATTTTCATATAAGGCCTTGTGCATACGTTTAGTATTTGGTGAGTTTTTTACCTCAGTATTTGTAAGGAGTGGGTGAAAAAATATAGAAGTGGTGCCCGTGTTTCTATTATACTTTTCCTCTGATTGTAAGGTAATGCCAGGAGTGTTACAAATACGGAGGTAAATAGCTCACCAAATACTCAACCTGTGCATGGGGCCTTAAGTTCAATGTCATGAATCATAATATAAGGCCCTGTGCACATGTTGAGTATTTAATGAGTTTTTTACCTTACTATTTGAAGCCAAAGCCAGGAGTGGGTGATAAATACAGAAGTGGTGCCCGTGTTTCTATTATACTTTTCCTCTGATTGTTCCACTACTGGTTGTGGCTACAAATACTGAGGTAAAAAAAAAAACTCACCAAATACTGAACATGTGCACATGGCCTAAGAGCAAAAAGCCAAAACTTGGGAGTATTTCAGCAAACATTAAAATGCGGCTATGTGCACAAGGTCCTCTACAGACACGTGTGCACGTGGCCTTACAGTTTTAAGGTATGTGCGCACGTTGCGTACTGCCCAGCACCATAAAAGGTGCGCTTCAGAGCGCAGCTGAAAAGCTCCGTTCTGAAGCGCATGGTGCCGGCGAGAACGTGCGCTCTGCCTGCAGCTCCTGCCATAGACAGAGCAGGAGCTGCCGGCAAAGCGCACGGAAGAAGTGACATGTCACTTCTTTTTGCGCAGCGCTTCGGCAGTAGCCGAAGCGCTGCGCACTAAAACGCCACGTGCGCACGGCCCCTGCACAATCTCCATAGACTGTGCAGGGGACGCAGGACGCATGCAGTTACGCTGCGCTGCAAAGCGCAGCGTAACTGCATGAATTTACGCAACGTGCGCACATAGCCTTAGCGTGGCTGATCAATTTCCACTTTCATCACATTACATGAGCTACAAAAAACCTATAATGTAAACAATATATAGAGAAGAAGTATTTATATCCATTTTCCGCCAATTGGTTGGGAAACCCTTGCAAAAGAAGAGTTTTGGAAGTGTATGAGACTGCATGGTATGAGAGCACCTGAAAATACCTCATGCACAAGGCTGACATCGAATGCGTTTGGTATGGGATATTGAAGGCTTTCCATGGAGGTATTGAGGTTTTCAATTTACTCACGATACCTTCAATGTCTTTTGGAAGCACAGTGTTTTCTGTGGAACCATAATGGGGGGAAAAAATCCGGTATATACCATCTGATCTGGATACAGAAGGGATTTATTTATTTTAGTCTAGAAGCATTGTTCCTAGGGGACAACAGTTGAAAAACCAGTTAGTCGAACCTCAGGTTAACCTCTAGTTAGGACGTGAGTGGTCACCTTCCTCTCCTGTCAGTCTCTGTTTCTAGCCTGCAGTAAAATGGGGGATGTTGAGTACACGCTGCTCATTGGGCTGCCATACCAGTCTGGGAAGGAATTAATGAAGTTGTCAAACAAGATTGGGAAAAAAAACAAAGGAAAATGGTCACCTCATTGACTGACCAGATCCTCAGGACTGGTTTAGAAAGTGTCAGCTCGCCTAAAGGAGCTTGAAATAATTGGGAGCAAGGGTTCTAAATAATGTTAATTTGCTGCTTATCAGATGCACACGTCAGCAATTACCTAAACAATGAGCAGAAGGGCTCATTCAGATCACCATATTTTTGGGCCGAGTGCCCACAATTAAAAAAAACGGACAGCACTTGGACCAATTTTATTCTATGGGTCCGTGCAGATAAGATTTTTTTCCACTTACAGAATCTGTGTGAAAAAAACCCCCAAAAAACATAAGGCTGGAAACACATCTATGAGAGTCAAATCGGTCCGACTGGGCTGAAAAATACTCGGCTGATTTTAGTTCACATTAGGTGCGAGTGCAACGCAAGTGCGATGCTTTTTGCTCGCGTGTGTGTCGCGTTTGCGATGCTAGTTTCATGCAACATCTTAATTATATAAAAGCTATTATACATGTGTCATTTAATTTACCTACCTTTGGGAATGTGATGTCACATTCATCTGTTGAATATTTAATGAGCGAAGTTACTGCCACACTCGCAAATGTGAACGCTGGTGTGCGTGTGTGATCCTACTTTTAATCCCCTTCCATAGAAAATCATTGGGACAAATGGTGCGAGAAACTCGCAAAAAAGCAGCATGCGGCGATTTTTTTCTCAGTCCGATTTTGACTGAGCAAAAAAAAAAAAAAAAAAAAAAAAAAAATCGCAGATGAGAGCTGAATCATTCACTAATATGTGTCTGATTCCAATGCGAGTTTTTCTCGCATTGCTCTACTGCGAGAAACCCGCAAGTGAGAAGCAGCCCTAAAACATAAACAGCCTGCTGCAATTTTACTCTGCAATTGGATGAGACTCACCTATTCAAATGTATGGGTGCGAGAGAATTTTTTTTTATATAATAAATATATATCGGATGCCATGGTATAGCATACAATTTTTATGGATACATTACTATTCTGTAACTTAGGAGACTGTAAGGCCATGTGCGCACACTGTTTTTCATGCGTTTTTGGAAGCAGTTTTTTCACTAACCTTATGCCAGCAAAGTCAATGAGAATTCGGAAGTGCTGTGCACATGTTGCTTATTGTTTCCTTGCAGATTTGGTGCAGAAAATACGGATTGCTTACAGAAAACAAGTGAGAAAAAAAAATCGTCTCACCGTTCTGTATTAAAATTAGATTGATTTTTTATACAGTCGTTTAACTGTGAGAACAGAGGAGAAGATGGAGAACAAAGTTTCTCCATCTTTTTCATTGTGTCAGAAATTAGACTGCATTCGGATGTCATCCAAGTGCAGCCTGATGACTTCCACGCACTCATCGACTTGCATTCCCGAGTGTGACCCCAATATTGGGTCAAATCTGACGTATGAGTGGCCCTGTAGGGCAATATTGGTCTGTGTGTGATCTGATGTTTTGTATACAGTGTTGTGAGAGAGCTCTAATAGTCACGTTCAACTTGTCTGAAGGGACCTCTACTTTACCCAACTTGTTTGTTTAAAATGGCCACTACACCGTGAATAGAGGCTTATGGCTCCAGGTCAGGCCTACATGGTTATGCAGTAATACAAAATGTTAGATATTGCTCAGTTTAGAGCTGGAAAAAATAAGGTTTACTCAAGTCTGCACAGAACAAAACCATAATTAGACAAACATGGGATATTAAGGGAAAAACGTGGTTTAATCTGCGCTGCTGCAAGGAGGGATCAAAGTACACAGATGCGGATTAGGTGTGGTTTATTCAACGCGTTTCGAAGTAATCCAACTTCAGAATACCACCAAGACTTTGTGGTATCCTGATTATGAAGTTAGACTACTTCGAAGAAATAGGATAAGGGATATTTTATGGATAAGGGACTGGTACAAATTTTGCAGCTGGTGTATATTCGGCTTTGGTGCATTTGTGAATAGCTAAAATGCTAGACTGCTTCAAGTATTTGGTTAGTAAGTTGTCTGACCATGAATCTAACCTCAGGTGAGAGATACAGTATTTGCCTAGAGGAGATCAAGAATATCAGCCCACAATT
This sequence comes from Anomaloglossus baeobatrachus, assembly GCF_048569485.1. NCBI lineage: Eukaryota > Metazoa > Chordata > Amphibia > Anura > Aromobatidae > Anomaloglossus > Anomaloglossus baeobatrachus. Next base: position 67,386,315 of record NC_134362.1, on the reverse strand, counting down.
ACTAATGTCGTTGCCACGAAAATCTGCTCCGAGTATATAAAGGCCCTGCAGGATGAAAGAATTTTGTTTGCAAATGCCATTTAAGAGAGCTACCCTTTAAAATGGTGATAACACGCTGATGACTGGGGATCTGACTGCTGGATCCCAAAACAGTCCTGAGATTAGAGCTTTCAAACTCAATGGAGCCCAATGTCAATGGAGCAGAGGTGCACCGTGGTTAGCCAAATTCAGCAATCGCATGGACACTGGAGTGGAGACTGAACATGTGCACCTCTGCTTCATTAGGGATGGAACTTCTGTGCCCCAATCTCGGGATCCCAGCAGTCGAACCCACAGCTAACCGAATATCTTCTGTCCTAAGGATACAGGATAAAAGGTAAGACAGGTTAAGTCAACATTGGACTAGAGATGAGAGACTAGATTCACAGGACTCTGGTCCATCGGCCAGGACGGTACTGCATGATCAATAGACGGGAGATCTGCAAATCTCCATAACCAATACAAATTTCCGAATTTCCATTTTTTTCCTGATGATATCGCAAGGCTTTGTAAAAGGGTCAGTCATTGAGTCATAGGGTAAGTACTTATGAGACAGCTCGCTCCCTGACAAACTAGTTTCTATGTTTTCAGATGCTAATAAAGGGTCTGAAATAAGACAGTTAGTTAATGCCAACATACAAAAATAAGGAGAATTGCAGTCAACAGAAGCACTACTGGGACTGAAGAAGTTCAAGGTCTTTATTATGATGATTAGAACAAGACGTTTCGAGATTTGGACCTGTGGAAGCGATTAGACCAGATGTTGCACAATTAAGAATAAGACACTTTGTATTACGCTACAAGTTAACGGAGTGTATATGCTTTGGAATTTCTGTCTAGATTTATACCCATTTATGCTGCAGATTTTAATATTTTGCAATGCAAAAGGTGAAACGGGAAACAATCTGCATAATTTGTTTGCTAATTTTTCCGCTGTGGAAAACCCCATAGATGATGTACCATTACGCTGCATTAATAAATGTGGGACTTTACTTCCTCTTCCATTCCCAATAGGAGTTTTCCTTAAGATCACAGATTGCTCTTTCAAAAGCTAATGGGGCCACATTTCCATATATCCAGGACATCCGCTTTTTGTGACTCAATGAATGTTAAAACTCCATCACATGTCATCTAATTTTTTTCCCCATCAGTTTCTATTGCAGAATTGGGTCAACTGGATAGCATTAGGCAACAAGTCTTCTGACCCGGCTGTTTCATCTGATGCGCCAGATGAATGTTAATTATAGAAAACTATGGGATCCATTCTCACATCTTGGTTGGACAGGTGGAAAAACCCAATAGGTGGAAATGAGACCTACTCAGACAATAGACCTATAAAGTAGAACAGATAATAAATCTAATGTTTATCATCATAAACCTAAAGAAAGTTCCACCTTGTTAATCTTACATGGGCGTAGTAGGATCACAGACATGATCATATCCTCCTAGTATTGCCTTCTCCTACTCGTGATGACTACTACAGGTCTATACACATAGCATCCGAAATTCAACACCAAGGCGAAAAGCCTGTACACGCCCTTATCTCTCCACCCTTACTTGCGCCTCCTTATAACACACAGGTGACAACAGAACAGGGCGGGAGCACACACCCGTCCCTGCCCGAAGGCCACAAGTCACTAGCTATAAAACTGCAGGAATGTGTACTACACCATGTCCATGAGTAATGAGCTCGAGCCTTTTCATACATGGCGGAAGCAGGAATTAGCTTGCCCAATGCATACTCCACTCCACCCAATGTCACACAGTATCTGCACAGTAGAGACAGGCGGATGATTCAACCAAACATACTCCACTATAAACCAACATCCACTCCGGTCAAAGGTTGTTAATCCACCAAAGGTCAAACACATTACGATAAAAAGAGTCAGAAGGAATTGGACAATTTGCTGTTTACAATGGAGGACGTGCTTTTACATTGGGACCCCACCAGCACTCAGTGCCATAGACTGGGGTAGCCGAGACCATACATGACCATTGCTCTATTCAAACATCTCCTGGCCACGTTCCTCCAGCTGGGACACTTCCTCTGTTCTGTTTATTAGTGGGGTTCCTCAGGTAATATCAACTCTCAGGGGGGACATCTTTAACAAAATATGAAACTAACAGCCTCATACTTTCAACGACAAGATATAACAACGGGGAACTTGAGACTATGAACTTTGGTCTGCACACATTGCATCATACCATACGCAGCAGGTTGGCATCTGTGTACTCTCCCTTGTTAGCTAATAAATGCCATCTTCAGCCCGCATCCACAAGGTCATAACTACTAATGTGGCATAAAACATTTATCCAACCCCATTTATTAATGGAGTTGGACAGTATTAGAAATTAATTTCAGCCTTGTTACTTGAGTTTACCATGAATGGTGCCCAATATTGAAGCTTAAAGGATTTGTCCACGTTTGGAGACTTTTTTTTATAACATTTACATGTATGAAATTGGAGCTAAAAAATGTTGTTGCAATTGGGTTTTATTACAAAATTTCCATCACTTGGCGATTTCCCTGCATATTTAAGCTTTAATGTAGTCTGTGGTCATAAATCAGCTGGGAGGAGCTCAAAAAGAGATAAAAGTTACAACCTCTATGTCAAACCGCCAGATCCTCAGAGAACCCACTCTGCAGGCAGGCATAGACAGAGGATGTAGAAGGCAAATCTAAGCAAATAATTTATTGAAACACAATTGTAGAAAATGGTTTTGAGCCTCAAGTATATCCATTTAAGAAAAGAAAAGAAAAAAAAAAACAAACATTGTCCCCAAAGGTGGACAACCACTTTACTAGTAGTGAATGAGACTCAACTGTTATACATGTTGTCCCATGAGCCAGAGTGGCACTGCCTTTGGGGACAAAAAAAACTATAGATGATCTTTTTCTAATCCTTTACTACCATGCTCAGTACTCTTAATTAGTGATGAGAGGCCACTACCGTGCTCGGGTGCTCGGTACTCGTAACTAGTGAGGAGCGGGCACTACCATGCTCGGTACTCGTAACTAGTGAAGAGCGGGCACTTCCATGCTCGGTTGTATGGTACTTAAGCAGTTGGATGCTCAGATTGGCGCAACTTGAGTACCCGAGTATAATGGAAGTCTATGGGAAACTGGCAATTTTCCTGGAAAATCTTCCAGAAAATTGCTTGAGCCCCCCACTGACTTCCATTACACTCGGGTACTCCAGTCGCGCCCATCGGAGCATCCAACTGCTTGTTACGAATACCGAGCACTCAAGCATGGTAGTGTTCACTCATCACTAGTTACGAGTACTGAGCACCCGAGTATGGTAGTGCCTGCTCATCACTAGTTACGACTACCAAGCACACAAGCATGGTAATGCTCACTCGTCACTAATACTAGTATCTCCTTTGGTATCAGGGCAACCTTTAGGTCCCTTTAGGCATCGGGGCCGGCTGCGACTTATCTTTACCTCATCTATTGCTACTTTTGTTTAATTTTTATGACATAAATACACTTTTAAGACTAGAAGAGATCTGTGCAAGTCAGTAGATGGCACCCACAAAAAAAAAAATAAATAAAAAAAAGTCAAGGCCACACAATGTTGGATAGTCAGTGACTAAATATGAGGGATTAGAGTCGCCATGTCTCGGTCCAGCATCCAGGCTGGTCCTCGGTAACAGCCGGTCTGCTCTTTATGACGTTGAGAGGCCTGGTAAATGCAATAGAATAGATGCCCAGGTTGCCAGGTGCAGAACTGTACACTGGTTGCTATGGAGGACCAGACCGGACTGGACCAAGGAAATGAAACAATGGAGATGCTCATCTCTATTAATGATCTATTCAGGTTACCAGGAATTACAATCTACTGTACAGGGGTGGACATATCATTGGTCCAACCGCTCAGGGGCCCAAGAGGTTAGGAGGCTCATTTCTACCTCCAAAGCAGGTGCAATTTTTCATTTTTTTAGGAGCCTTTGGGCTACAAAGGGCCCATACATTGTTCTTGCACAGAGGTCCTTTTCTGTGTCCACCAGTGGTACTATATAAACATTTCAGTATCTGTTCCATTAGTAAATACTCTGTAGTAAATCCCATCTGATAAAATTACCAATATACCTCAAAGCTGTGAGCATTAGGACACTTTATTACCATGCCAAGAGCCTTTAACAAGGCCAGAGCGGACACACAAGCTGAGAGATGAATGCCATAAAACATCCTAACAAGCACAAGGATCAGTTCTGAGTAATGCAACAAATCTTAAAAAAAATAAAAAAAATAAAAACAAATCACGTTTAATTTTTATTAGGATCCTCAGGAAGTTGTAGGAGAGAAATACATAATTAAGGGATGAAGTAATTGATTGATGTACAAATACACACTGCCCTGTGAGTAATGAGCCGGCATTATACAGAGCACCCAAAAATTCCTCACCGACAGGAACTACTCTCATCATATCAGGGTTATGCAAAGTCAATAGCAATGGTCCAAAACTGAGGAATTCTGATATAGATAGATACACACAAACTAATTTTATATATATATATATATATATATATATATTATATTTATATACACATACTCTTGTATCCACACCTTTGTTACATTTGGAAAAGTTAGTTGTATGATGTATCACTAAGTTACCCAGCTTTTCCAGTTTTCACATTCAGACATCTAACTATTCTGTTTTTGGGAAAGCTGGGTGACAACCAATATGGTTACCCTTACAGATCTCACGAGTATTGTAGCCCAACTCTCTTGGGTCACAAATGGGAAGTCCAGCTATACAGTAATAATACATCCAGATTCAATAATGCTGCATGAAAGGGTAGATTTGCCATTCAGATCCCTATGAAAGTTGGGTGCCAACTCCTGGTAATATAAGGCGTCACTCAATTTCTCTAGGAATACTAACACTCGAAAAGAAAAAAGGAGAATCAAGGGATTTCAAGTGGGCAAAATGGAAAAATAATCTCGCCTTGGGCAACCTATTGACCAGGCGTTGAGGTCTTCTTTCTCGTATATTGACGTGTGGTAACTAACTGGAGGTTGTCATGTGTAGGAAAGCCTCAGGCGGTCAGCCTAACCTTATTCAATACCAGTAAGAACCGAACATTCATTTCCAAACAAGGCGACACGGATACCAGAATAATCGTTTTGGATCTTATACGTCTAGGAATGTTCTTACCTCCATAGCTGGCGTTGCTCCTTGACGATGAGCTCTGTCCCTTTTGCATCATCCGTGCCCGGACCTGTTCCTGAACTCGAGCATTGCGCAGCTCCAGGCTCTCGTCACGCAGTCTCCGGTCCAGTTGGGAATCCGTCGGCAGTGCCAATGAGGTGATATCGTTGTTTGGCTGCAGGGCCGACATAAGGAAGTGACCATCCTGCATTTTCAAGCTTTGTGGGTGGAAGTGCAATCTCCCACACTGCCAACCTGGCTATACTCAGCGTCTGGCTCACCTGAGGCACCCCACCTGTATACTATGTGCGGCACCCTTTTCCACCCCTCCTAGGCTGTATACTATATTGTTTAAGCTTTATAGGATCTATGGCACGAAACGTTGCTGCTTCTCAGTGGCCTCCTCTCCACGCTCTCAGCCTGTCTCTACTTCCATGCCCCACCCTGCCATTACCTCAGCACTCCTACCTGTCCCTGCTTCTCTCTACTCCGCCCTGTGACCTAATACTTATCCTGCTGTCACTCTGTCCCTGTTCTCCTACAATATCCTTTTGTCCCTAGATTATTCTCCACGTCTGTCTGCTTTGTGTCTCCTTCCAGGCTTCTTTACACCTGTATATGTTCTGCAGATCATGCACACCTTGTCCTACACCTTGCAAGCCCTAAGATGCCTCCACAAAGCGCACACACAGAAGGCTGTGCACGCTCTGTCCTTGCACTCTGACTGTCTCACACCTCACTCCCTGCACTCTATACAGGAATGTAACATCCCCCTCTCAGTGTCCACAAGGAATCTTCCTCCCTTTCCCAACCCCTTGCTGAAAAACACTAGACCAAGTCCTGGACACCTTATCTTGGCTGAAAAGCCAGTGAGGCCCTGTCCATATCACTGGAAGGTCTATGGTCGAAAAATCACATTCTTCTACGCAGTATACATTTTCTTTAAATACGGCAATGTATACTGCAATTGTTAAATGGACAATTTAATGGCTCGTTTACAACAGCTTTCTTTATGTATTTTCCGGCTGTGCAACATTTTACACAATATTTGCTATTTTTTTAATCTAAAAAAAACATGCTATCCAAATAAAGGTCACTAACCTCAAGTATGAGTAAAACACTAATATCCGAGCCCAATTCATCAATTGTATTTTTTTTTTAAGTCACTTTTTACGGTTTCTGTCTTGTAGAAATCATTCTTCAAAACGGTGCACGTGGGTGATGAATTTTTGTGCAAAATAAAAAATGCTCCTTATAACCTATTCCGCTGAAGTGTTGCAAAATTTGCGCAAAAAGATTCATTCATGCATAAAATCACTCCGGAGGGGAACTAGAATATATTTGTGCAAAAATGTTGGGATTTATTTTGAAAAGTCGCAAATGAAGAATAAACTGAAATTATCTGGTTACCACAAACCATGCCAACAATGGCGTATACAAAAAAAAAAAACAACGGGTACACACAATGCAGGATTTAAACACCATGCAAATAAGGAGCACATGAAAAGCAAATGAAAAACACCAAAAACTGGACAAAAGAAGGCAATAATAAATTGAGCCCTTAAGGCTATGTGCGCACGCTGCATTTTTTTGACGCTGCGTTTTTGTGCCTTTTTGGCCGCTAAAAAAAGCACAAAAACGCATAAAAACGCACCCGCGGCAAAAACGCGCAAAAAGCGCACCGGTAAAAACGCATGCATTTTTATCGCGTTTTGGTGTGTTTATGGCTGCGTTTTGCTGCGTTTTTGATCTCTGCGTTTTTCTGCGTTTTTTCAATGCATTGCATGGGGGGAAAACGCAGAAAAACGCAGGAAACAATTGACATGTCCTTTTTTTTAAGCTAAAAAACGCAGCTTAATAAAAAAAGTTGTGTGCGGACAGCAAAAATGAAGAAGACTTTTGCTGGGGAAGCAAAGTCATGCAGTTTTGAGCCCACAAACGGACAAAACCGCCCTCGAAAAACGTGCAAAAACACCACGAAAAACGCACTGTGCGCACATAGCCTTATATTTCTCACCATGAGTACCATATTTGGTGCTTTTTTGATCCTGTACATTTTTGCTGTACATAAAAAGTAGCATATTACGACTACAGAAATGCATGCTCACTATGTTTTTTAATTTTAATTTTTTTTTTTTTTATACACAGCATAAGTTGACCTGCAGTATCAATAAAGTTTTATCAAAGCTAAGTAAGGCCCCCTTCACAAGTCCGTGAAAAATGTTAGTGTTTTGCATGGCCATGTTAAAGGTGCATATAGCCCATCCGTGTGCCGTGAAACGGCACATGTGTGCTGTCCCTGTGCTATATGTGTGACATCCAGATAGCACACGGACAGCAGAAACTTCTATACTCACCTGTCCACAGTGCTGCTGTCTCCAGCACTGCTGCTGCTTCCCGGTCTGCGGTGCAGTGAATATTCGTGAGCATAATGAGCGAGCTTGGAAGCAAGTGACAGCAGTGCCGAAGTCAGCAGCGCTGGAGACAGGTGAGTATAGAAAGTAATTTTATTTCAAAGACGTGTTTTCTCCAGTACATGTCACACCGATATCACACGGATCACATCAGTGTCCAGGCCATGTGATATCATTGCTGTCGGACAAAAATGGACTTGTCTCCATGTGGAGCACACGGACACATGGTCCTTGAGAAAACACTGCCATTTATTTTAATGGGTCTGCGTATGTCCGTGTCTATAATATGTATGAAAACGGACGTCATACATACCGGAATCACTGACGTGTGAACAGGGCTTAACAGGAAGTTTCCAAAACAAATCAGTTTTTTTTTTAACGCCTTCATGACGTGGACAATTTATGTTTTTGCTTTTTAGTTTTATTACTCACCTTTTTCCCAAAGCAATATCTTTCTGTTTTTGTATTCACCCAGACTTATAAGGGCTTGATTTTTGAGGGATACATTGAAGTTGTACTTTTCAATGGCACCATTGATTTTACTACATAGTGTACTGGAAAACGGAAAAAAAATCCAAGTACGGAAAAGTTGTGATCAATCCTGACATTGTTTTTTTGGGAATTGTTGCATGTGGTAAAAATGACCTCGTTATATGATTCTCCTCATCAGTACGATTAAGGCGATACCAAAAATGTCCATTTTTTTTTTTTTTTTTTTTTTATTATTTTAAATTGAAAAAAAACCCAGAAGTTTGAAAAAAGAAAAAAGAAAATGGAGGGCATCGTGTTTATATTTTCCAACATAATGTTTTCATTTCTAGGTTGATGGAGCCGTGTGGGGTCTTATATTTTGTGGGACAACAGGACAGTTTTATTGATACCATTTTGGGGTAGCAAGGACGTTTTAATTGCTCGTGACAGCATTTTTGTGGTATTGCAGTGACCAAAAAACATAGTTTTGAGGTTCTTTAACTTTTTACATTTACCGCATTAGGCCTCTTTCACGTGTCTGTGCCTCCGGTACGTGTATGGTCAGTTTTCTCACGTACCGGAGACACGGGCACACATAGACCCATTAAAATCAATGGATCTGTGTTCACGTGCGTATTCTGCCATGGACCGTGTGTATGTGTGGAGCATATGTGTGCCCGTGTGCTCCACACGTAGACAAGTCCACGTTTTCTCCGGCATCACGGGTGTCCCACGGAACGCAAACTGACCACACGAATGTGTTTCGTGTGACGCGCGCCGCAGAAAACACATGTATCTGCGAGAAAAAAAAAAACAACTTTACTCACCTTCTCCAGCACTCCTGTCTCTGCCGCTGCTGTCACTTGCTTCCGACCGCCGCTCATTGAATATTCACTCCACTGTGGCCGGAAGCAGCAGCAGGGAGTCGGCAGGACCAGAGACCGAAGATCAGCACCCCGGACAGCGAGGCCAGGGACAGGTGAGCAGAAAGTTCCCGTTCTCCGTGTGTTATCACGGATAACACACGGAGAACACACGTAGGCCATAAACACGGCTCACGGAGGGCAAAACGCACCTCTGACACATCCGTGAAAAATGTGCGTGGTTTTTCACGGACGTGTGAAAGAGGCCTTACCGATAGTGTTAATTATTTTAATATTTTGATAGATTGGATTTTTCTGAAAGCGGCGAAACCACATGTGTTTTGGTTTTTCTTTTCATTTTTTTATTACCTTTATTTTTAATTTGGAAATAAGGGGTGATTTGAACTTTAGTTGTTTTTTTTGTTTGTTTTTTTTCCATATATCTGTGATACCACATGTATTTTTCATTTTTTTTATTATTATTTTTAATGGGGAAATAGAGGGTGATTTGAACTTTACGTTTTTGTTTTTTTTTATTTTTAACTGTACTTTTTAGTCCCCTTAGGGGACTTCAACCTGTGATCATCTGATCTCTTGTGCTGTATTTGGGTTACAGGTTTGAAGGGATCTCCGTAATGACAAGCACAAGGGTCTTCGACAGACCCTCGCTGTCACAGCAACCCACGGGCCCCCTGCGATCATGTCACAGGTGTGCATAGACTTGCCCCCATGCCAGCGCATTGTTAATGTCTTTTGACTGTGGCTTTTAGCAGGTTAATAATCACATTGGTGATTGTTAGCGGCTGGTCCTGGATTTAACACACAGCCTTTACCTGCCGAGTATGGGGCAAGCTCACCCTGTTTAGCCCGCTTCGTAAACACGTTTCCGACATGTCTGCCGTACATGTATGCTGCATGTCATGAAGGGGTTAAACTATGACCAAAACTGGAGCTGAAAAAAAAGAATGTGAAAAACCACAATGAAAAAACCCCAAACAAACTACTGTACTTTTCGTTTTATAAGATGTACCCCACATTTAGAGGAAAAAAAAGGTAAAAAAATATATATAAAATATGAGGTCTGTCTTAGGCTATGTGCGCACGTTGTGTATTTGCAGTGCAGTTACGCTGCGTATTGCACTGCAGCGTAACTGCATGTGTCCTGCGTCCCCAGCACAATCTATGAAGATTGTGCAAATTCCATCCGCACGTTGCATTTTAGAACGCAACGTTTCGGCTGCTGCCAAGACGCTGCGTTCTAAAAAGCAACGTCACTTCTTTTGTGCGTTTTGGTTGCAATGTCGGTCTCTATCTCTGTCTGTGTGCCGGTCTCTCTGTCTTCCTGTCGGTCGGTCTCTTTGTCGGTCTATCCCTCTCCCCCCTCTCTCATACTCACCGATCACCAGCGCAGCGCTGCACGACTGTCACACTGCAGCGGCTTCTACAGCTTTTGAAAATGCCGGCCGCTCCTTATTCCATCTGGTATTCATTGCTACCTCGCCCACCAGAGCCTATGATTGGTTGCATTCAGACGCGCCCCCATGCTGAGTGACAGCTGTCTCACTGCAACCAATCACAGCCACCAGTGGGCGGGTCTATGTAGTGCAGTAAAATAAATAATTAATTAAAAAAAAACACCGTGCGGTCCCCCCCAATTTTGATACCAGCCAAGATAAAGCCACACGGCTGAAGGCTGGTTTTCGCAGGATGGGGAGCCCCACGTTATGGGGAGCCCCCAGCCTAAAAATATCATCCAGCAGCCGCCCGGATTGCGCATCCATTAGATGCGACAGTCCCGACACTCTACCCGGCTCATCCAGAATTGCCCTGGTGCGGTGGCAATCTGGGTAATAAGGAGTTAATGGCAGCCCATAGCTTCCACTAAGTCCTACGTTAATCATTGCAGGCGTCTATGAGACACCCCCAATGATTAACCTGTAAGTGAAAGTAAATAAACACATATACCCAAAAAAATCCTTTATTTGAAATAAAAGACAAAAAAACACCCTCTTTCACCACTTAATTAAAATCCCCAAACACCCCTCCAGGTCCGGCGTAATCCTCACGAGGTCCCGCGACGCATCCAGCTCTGCTACATGAAGCTGACAGGAGCAGCCGGAGAACACTCAGAGAACACCTGTTAGCTCCACGCAGAAACTGAAGTGAGTTGCTCTGTCAGCGGAGACGTCACTCAGGTTACCCGCGGCCACAGGTCTCGGGTGGAGGACTCGAGCTGGCCGCGGGTAACCTGAGTGACGGCTCCGGTGATCGCGTGGCTCACTTCAGTCACTCAGGAGATTTGCGGTCACCAGTGAGTCCTTCACCTGTAATTGCAAATCAAGCCGCGGCACACGCACGGAGCCGCGCAATAACAATGAAGTCAGGTGTAGTTCATACAAGTTTATTCTGATCGCGTAGCTCTGTCTCGCAGCCAGCCATGCTCTTTTTGACAGTGCAGTCCCACTCGGCTCTGCTGCAAGTCTATGGGGAAGCAGAGTCGAATGGGACCGGACTGTCAAAAATGTGCATTCTAGATGCTTTTCCAAGCATCCAGAACTCATAAATTCTGCAGGAATTCTGCAGTAAGAACGCGTCTCAGAACGCAGCTTTTCAGCTGCGTTCTGAGATGCACATGCAGTGACTAAACGTTGCGGAATAGAACACAACGTGCGCACATAGCCTTATAATCCGGTGGTGTCTTACCAGGGTGGGTACGGGGGGGGGGAACGATAGCAGTAGTTGAGCGGGGTCACAGGAGGCAGGGGCGGGGGTGAAGAAGGGCGATGCTGCAGGTGGAGCAGCGGGTGTCCCAGATGCTCGCTGTTGGCGCTGGCGGAAATAACCAGAAACTGTCGGTGGTGTGGCTTCAAAGAAATGGTGCCCATAGTTGGCGCGTGCGCAGATTGAGCTACTGGCTCAATTATGAGACGAGATCTCATCTGTGTACGCACCACCTCTGTGCACCATTTTCCTTAACTACACTACTGGGAGATCAATGGACCGGAGGCGGCGTATGCACAGATGAGATCTTGAGCGGAGAGCTCCATCTGTGCATGCGCCGACTCCAAGGCGCCATTATTTAAAGCCCCCACTGCCGACATCTTCAGGATAGCCCCTGCCTCACCGCCCGCAGCACAGCACAGAGCCCAAATTTTTGTGAGGAAAAGTGCGTCTTATAATCCAAAAAATACTTTAAATAAGCTAATAAATGCAAAAATGCTGCAGAAAATCTGCATCATCAAAAACTCACCAAATACTCAACATAGTAATTTAAAAAGCAATAACAATGCAGTTTTTGGTTGTTTTTTTTTACTAAAAACATACCGGTAGCAAAAAAAAAAACAAACCCCAAAACGCCAGTCTTGAACAATTAGTGCGTTTTTGGTTGCACTTTGCTGCATTTTTTATGTCTGCGTTTTGCAGCGTTTTTCCAATGCATTCCATGGGTGAAAAACGCAGTAAAACACAGGAAAGAATTGACATGTCCATATTTTTTTTATTAGCTCAAAAACGCAGCTAAAAAAAAAAAAGTTGTGTGCCGACAGTAAAAATGAAAAGTCATAGACTTTGCTGGGGAAACGCACAAAAACGCACCCGAAAAACGCCTAGTGTGCACATAACCTTACTTACAGAGAACACATTGCCCAAAAATACAACTGTCTGAATCCTGTCTCCTTCAGATGTCACAAATTTTTCTGGTATGAAAAACAATCTGATTTTCATCAGTATTTTGGATCCGGTTTTGATCAGTGTTTGGTCCGTATTTCAGTTTTTGTCATCAGTATTTCTTCATTTATTTTTCTTATTTTATTAAAAAAAAGTTTTCTAGCTTCTCCTACCCAGTTAAATGGAATGTGCCTTAAGGTTTTTGCTATGAAATCTGAGAGCAGCATGATAAAGGGATAGAGACCCTGATTCCAGGTGCCACTTACTATGCTTTGTTTTGCAATTTCACTAAAATCAGTGTTTTATCATCAGGAGATTATCACTACAGGACTATCTGTCTTGTTCCTCCTAGTCCAACCCTGCCCCCAGCACTGAATGGCAGCTTTCTGTCAATATATAATGTACACAGAAAGCTGCTGATCAGTTATGTAGGTGGGGTTATAAAGAGCTCAGCAATCAGAGATCTGGTAGATCTGCATCAGAGAAAACTGTGATTTTATCAAAACAGTAGCAAACAGCCCAGTAAGTAATGCATAACGGGAATCAGGGTCTCTGCGCCTACGTTATGCTGCTTTCAGATTACATAGCCAAAAACTGGTGATAAATTCCCTTTAAAAATAGCACAAAAATTGCATACAGATTGGAGTGATTTTTGCAGACCCATAGAAATTTATGGATGATTTTGATTAATGACTCAGATAAAAAAAATACAAAATAATACAAAAAAAAATTGAAATTTTTGTAGACATACGATTTGCAAGATAAACCTGGGACATTTTATCAGCCATGCAGACTACAATGGGTACATGTTTCACCTGCGATTAGGTCTGTCTTTTTCACTTGGGTGCGTTCTGTGCAGAAATGATCATGTCTCCATCATTAACAACATGGACATGTGAATAGCCTCTACGCTCCTCCTCCATTCTGTCTTTACTATATATATATATAAATATATATACATATACATATACATATATATATATATATATCACAATATATCACGCTGCTTTGGGCAGAAAGTGAACAGCCATTCTTGCGGGGTGATCCGGGAATGCATTGGTTACTAATTACCAAATCAAAGGAAGGACAATTTTAGTGAACCAAGGCCATGAACGGATGCACAGGGAAAGCTAGCCTGTCTAGGGCTCACAAGCGAAAAAAAATATAGAAACACTTGCAGCACTCCAACTAGGACAATCAACTGGAAAACAAGTCCACAAATAAAACGGGCAACGTCAAAAATACCAAGGAGTCCACTTGGTAATGAACATCAGGAAAAATGAAAAGACAGCACCTCCAATAGGGTGAAAAAACTTACATCCTCTTTTTATTCCACCATATGCAACGTTTCGACCACACGAGGTCATGTTTAATACTGCTATCACTATATTTAACAGGTTAACAGCCGATGGCAATGCTCCACTCCACCCTCTGCTGTAAGGCTATGTGCGCACATTGCGTCGGAGTACCTGCAGTTTATTCTGCATGTTTTCCTTCCCTTGGTTTTTGACCAAATGGCTTTTGACCATTTTTTAGCGCTAAAAAGGCATGCGTTTTTACCGCGTTTTTAGCGCTTTTTTCCTGCGTTTTCACCTGCGTTTCTGCAGATGCGTTTTTGAGATCAAGACACTGAGAAATAAAGTTGAATTAGTCAAAAAGAATGAAAAAAGAGAAAAAAAGTATAAAATTAACTTTTAATAAAACTATATGGGAAATTATCATTTTTAGTGAGAAAATAGTGGTTATGCACATTTTATCAGAAAAATAGGTGAAGTTTCTAATTTTTTAACATTTAAATTTTCGGTTATTGTGTGTGTGTAAAGGAACATTAGAACCCATTAAATTTTGTCCAGAAAAGCATGCGTTTTTGGAGCCAAAAACGCAGTGGAAAAGCAGGTAAAAAGCATGAAAAACGCAGGAATTGTGATTTTGGTTGCGTTTTGCCATTTCTCATTGAATCCAATGTTAAGGAAACGCTGCAGAAATGGCAAAAACAACTGACATGCTGCTTCTTTTTCAGCATGGTTTTTGACCACAAATATGCAAATTAAACGCTGCAGAAAAAAAAGCAAAGTGCAGACAGGATTTCTGCTTTTCCCATAGACTTTGCTGGCAATCAAAAACGCATGCGTTTTAGTGCAAAAACGCTGCTGCTAAAAACGCTGCAGAAACGCGGAAAAAAACGCAACGTGCGAACATAGCCTAAAAGGCACATGATGACTGATTAAATTAGCCATCATGTGTGGGGAAAGACGAAGACGAGCCTGCATCAAAGGCGGGGAAACTACCTTTGATGTACGTGTGCGTCAAAGGTAGTGAAAGGGTTAAAATAAAGAATGGCGGATAACAGACGGCTATTGAAAGCTCTGGACAGGCTGAAATGCATCTGTCTGGTTTTGCCAAATTAAGGAAATAAGAGAAAAATATCAGTGTGTGCCAGGATTTCCTTGATTACACATTTTCTACTTTTCAAGCACTTTCTAAAAGTGGAGTGCCGATCGCTCTGGACTTCTTGGATATATGACAGGCTAGACTTAAGAGCAAACATAAGTGCTACAATATATAAATGCTACTAAAAGCTATAAGTATGTCCAAAGGCTCCCATACACAGACTAAATGTCACACAGTGACCACCGGGAGTCTGTCAGGTATAAGGGAACCCTCAGCGAGTGCCTCACCATGGAGGGAATATGATACAATGGTGGGCCCTGGCACTAGGGAGAGAGGAGAGTGGTCACCTGATGTGACTTACCTGAGGCTGATCCCTGCACTCCTTAATGCCCCTATACAGGCCCTTCCCCCATCGCCAATCACATGCTAGACTTCACTTGCTCAAAACTCACCCTGGCTAGTGAGAAGGCCAGCTTTTGCTAAAGTTCTGTTTGGAACCCGGATTTGACCTGAATCCCAGGGAAGTCACTAACTGAGCAGTTCGGATCTCCGCCCACATGTAGCCAGCCATAAACAAATCACTTCCAGGGGCAGTTGGGTGGGGTTCTTCCATATTTTTATTTATTCTTTGTTTGGTGCACACTACATCAGATTACGCTGGTGTTACCCCCAGTGCGAGCCGTCCAAACACTGTAAGCGGCTCGTACTGGGCTGAGAATAGAGCGTACCCGAGCACAGCGATGCTCGCATTATTGATTTGCATAAGTACAGCACCCAAACTCTGAACCCTGTTATTTTTTGTAAAGTCTGTGCTCGGTGCAAACACCGACCATCGAACCTAGTCATGACACCTCAGCTTCTTTCAGAGACTGACTCTTTCCAAAGTGGTCAGCATAAGAATGATGAGATTCTATAACCAGCATCAGATGGTAAGACAAGTGACTATTTATAGTGAAATAGCGTGATCACAAAGAGCTGAACCTCAGATTTAGGTTCAGTGAGCATAATCAGAAGTCCTGGACTTCCGGTCATGCGTACTATGAAGCCGGGTGTACGTGTGACGCCCTGGACTAGCCAGGTAGTCACAGGTAGACCCCCTGCACAAACACCAGCCCCTAAAAAGGTGTAACCAGCCAACCTAAAAACCCTGAGTCACCCCTCTCAGGTCTTGACGTTCACAACCGAGGGGCGGAGCCAGGAGGTTGACCACGCCCTCCGAGGAGTTCAAAGAGCCTGAGGCGGGAAAAACACAAGCAGATTAGTTGTGGAGGTGAAGGAGAGTAGTCGCAGTGTGTCAACGTCTGTCAGGGATCTGGGTAGGAGCCCAGATTCCCAGTGACCAGGAGGCAGACGGTGGTTGCTGCCTGCAGGAAACGGGAAGACGGCTGGTGGAACCGTAAGGAACCGGGACAGGGTAGTGGCCCGCCGGTACCGAACCGGGGAGCCAACTGAAAACCAGAGCACCAGGAGGGGTACTCAGACCCAGAACGAGGTCCAGAAGCCACTGGACCACATCAAATTCACTGATTGAGGTCTGGACCTTAGGTCCTTTCCCATCCCAAGACCCGAAAGACGGCAACAGCCCACCGAGGGGGATAGAAAGCCAACGCACAGGCAGAGAGATCCCACGGGCCAGTGTCTGCGGGCAAATGGGTTCCCCGACACACATAAAGGCGGTGAGCGGACTACTGTTGCTGAAGCATAGGCAGTCAAGTTCTACCACAGAGGTGCAGGAGAAAGACTGGAACCAACAACCTGAGAAAGGGGCAAAGCGCAGCCGGCTGTGGGCACCGACCATCATCCTTTTTGATTTACCAGAGACTCCGGTGTATCTGTCATAGTGAGTACAACAGTGCCCTCGGGCCGCGCACTGCATCGCACCATCCCGCCCGCACCTCACAACCACTGGGCCCCGGAACCATCACCCCCTGCCACGGAGGGGTAAACACCAGGCTGCATAACACCGTCCCCGGGAGCTTAGTTATCGGCAGCGGTGGTGTCCACATTCAACACAACCCATGGGTGGCCTCACAAACTTACATCCCTAAATGCCACGGCCTCAGCCGTGAACCTTCCCCACCGAAATCCCTACACGTAACGCCAGCTTCCCTTCAGAGCAACGTGACCCCCGGGTCCGGGAGGAGCTAGAGCCACCCACCGACGAGCACGGATCCGAGCGGCTCGGCAGCTGGCCGAGCCCCGGGGCGGTACATATGCATACCGGCTTCAAACTGGTGTAGTGCGAATGGGGACTTCTGATCATGCACACTGAGCTGAAATCTAGCATCGGCCGCAGAGAAGTGAGTTCGACCATGCCTCTGAAGCCGCTCATTCATTAGCATGTTAGAGCGCCCACAAGGGCATGCTTACATGCTAAGGGGGTCGACTTGCCAAGGGATCTAACACTCTTACGACTAGTCGCTGGCCTCATTAGCATATTATAAAGGTATAACACCCCGGGGTCGAGGGGGTTTTCACCCAACAGGTCGTCGGGCCAGGGGTGCAGATCCTCTGCGTCGTCATGGGCTGGCCTGACCCGGTTCCGTGACCCCGAGACGTACAGGAAGGGAAGGATGGCGGTGGATGCGATGAAGGACGGAGGATGGGGGTGGTAGTGACGGTTTAGGAAAGTCTATTTTAGAGATCGTGACGCCACCTGTGGTCCGCAGTCAGGGATGGGCCGCCGGTGCGGATGCTGCTCTCCGGGGCTGATGGTAATGGTCGCAGCCAGGATGGTGTCGCTCCCCACAGGCGGAGCGGGATTACCCCGGGGAGGATGATGGAGGACTGACGGGGGGTTGGTGGTAGTCCCCGCTGGCTCCGCAGCGCTGGACGACGGTAAAGGAGAGGCAGAGACCGGGGCTGTGGTTCCAGGTCTTTTTACTCACAGGTAGTTCAGCGCTGCCCCAGAGTACTATTCTCTGCCACGATGGGCTTCAGCCAATCCCGAATCCGTGAAAAGGTCAGCTCCGGTGTGTGTGTCAGCCTGTGAGCCCTTCCACCTTTGTTGCACTAAGTATCGGATCCCCATGGCGTGAAGCACTTGGGGATCCCGGTGCCAGTAAAGTGTCCCGTTCTGTATTCTGATAGTGCGGTTCCAATGTGGGGGGCTGGCCGAAGACCTCAGCCCTGGATCCTGTATGCTATTTGGCTGCAGACTCGGTGGGACAGGTCCGGTGACTTTCCTAGCCGTTCCTGTGACCCTTGCAGAGTTGGTAGACAACTTGAAGTATGCCTGCCTTAGGGTTCTGTACCGTGACAGCGCCGGTCCTGTGGAAGCCGCCACCTGCTTCTCCCCAGTGACTGTGTTGACGCCTTGGCCCACAGAGCTGCCCGCGGCACGTCCGCTCTGCTCTGTGTCTGAAGCTGTTCTCCTCCCGTTGTAGTTTTGTTGTGTCTTCCAAGCTGTTGCCCCCAGCCACTGCCACCGGCTGGTTCACTACTCTCACTAGTCAACCTGCTCTTCCCACTGTGCATCTCACTCCCCCTGGAGGTTGCTTCTCCCTGACGCTGGGTCTCAGCTCCAGTGGATCGGAGAGCCCCTTGTGCGGTGGCGTCCTGTAAACCCAACCACTGTAGTGACCCCCTACTCTGACCCGACCCTGGCCTGGTCTCCATTGGGAAGGGCAACTTTCTGTAACTGTGTGTGTGTGTGTATTTGACCTTAACTTTTGTTCGAGTGCTGTCCATCAAAAAAACCTGATCACACTTGGACCAATGTTATTGAATGAAGACTCTGAGTTGTCGCAGCATGCACAATTTGCTCCAAGAATCGGATGGCACTCGGCTATTCAAGTCTATGGGTCCATGAAAAAACCGGACCACACTCGGATGACATCCAATTGTGGTCAGATTTTGACAAACTGACATAACGGAGGTGGAAAAACTTTTTTTTATACTATTCTCCACCCCCGAGACAAACAGATCCCACTCTGATCATAGCCTTAACTGAGCCTTCATATATCAGGGACTGGAGCTATAGCATTTAAACCGGCAACATGCGAATTTCGGATGAATAGACATTACAGAGTACCATCCCTTTTAATGGTACTTAATAAATAAAGATTTGTCCTGTTCAGTGCCTGGGAAAGCCGGGAATAGGTTGATCTATGGGGTACATTGTAAAAGGCCTGTAGAGAGGTTCAGTGGTCAGAGGTTACTGGTTTGTGTCTCTTTTGCTTTCCAACAAAAGCCGGTATTTTCCCATTCCTTCTCCCAGCAGAAGCTGTATACTTTCATCAGCAATTAATCTGACTGACGGCCTATTGTTCGAATGTCACATCCCCATAAAATCCTAACAATATAAAATTTATCATGTCGTGTAAAAACCAACCTCAGGTTCATCCTGTATTTTGATAAACAAAACTTCCCGAAAGTTGTAACTAGCTACAGGTATTACTAACTGCTATATAATGAAGCTATAGCATGAGTCATGTGGATCATAGAAACTACCAGTGATGACACATATATATATTAAATGCCTTCATCTCTATAGTACTTAGTGACATATGAATGTTTGGAGATACCATAAAATCTCTACAATGTCACCAGTAGGAAGTGCTGCTGATGAACCTGTGCACATAGTCATATGGGGAACTTCGCTCCTATAAACAAATCATACCTTTACTCCTTATACAAAAAATATGTATAGGAATCCAGCTCACCCACACCTGACCTCACCGTGCCTCAGACTCGGATCCGGCCCTGCCCCGGCCACACAGCAATGATGATCATACAAAAAATATCACTTTTAAATCCTATAGGTTTGTTAGGGTGCTCAGTGCACCCTTGTAGCTGAGCAGCTTCAATGCACCATTGCGCCCCATGGATTTGGACACTGCCAGCCGCTCACTCTGGTGATGGACAGCATTACCCAGAGCCAAGCACTGTCTCAGGAGAAAGCTGGCACCTTTGTTTCTAGACTGAAGCATATGTCCACCCTCTAATTTAGGAACTACGTCAATCAGTGAACGCAGCACCAACTTTCCATCTCTGGGCAATGCTGACTATCAGCAGAGCCTTAGGTCAGGTATTCAAATACAGGGTGCTGAAAAGTACACTGAGCCACGACAAGGGTGCATACAACACCTTAATTATCAAATAGGAAAAAAAAATGCATGCTTTTGCTCAACAGAAGGGAGAGATTTATACAATAAAGGTAGGCTTTGTATAGCGTAGGTCCACTATGTGCCTATTGCTACTTTCAAATTGTGTTTTGGGCGTCACAGACTCCTCTTAATTAGGATCTATTCTATACTGATACTGCTATTAGTCTGCATTTAGTGTAGAGAGCTGCTAGAGTAGGGATGGTGTATTAGAGTCTTGAAGGCAGGGATCTAGCCTTTCAGACCTTACTGCTGCTGCTGCTGCGTACAACTAACAGTCCTTTTCAGTGCTAATTTAAATAGATTCTATTCTCTAAAGGGGGCTTTACATGCAGCGATATTGCTAGCGATATCGCTGGTGAAAGCACCCGCTCCCGTCGGTTGTGCGTCACGGGCAAATCGCTGCCCGTGGCGCACAGTGTCGTTAGGAGCCATCACACGGACTTACCTGCCTAGCGACGTCGCTGTGGCCGGCGAACCGCCTACTTTCTAAGGGGGCGGTTCGTGCGGCGTCACAGCGACGTCACTAAGCCGTCGTCCAACAGAAGCGGAGGGGCAGAGATGAGCCGCCGTAACATGCCGCCCACCTCCTTCCTTCCTCATTGCCGGCGGCCACCGGTAAGCTGTATTTCGTCGTTCCCGAGGTGTCACATGTAGCGATGTGTGCTGCCTCGGGAACGACGAACAACCTGCGTCCTCAACAATCAACAATTTTTTGAAAATGAATGACGTGTCAACGATCAACGATAAGGTAAGTATTTTTGATCGTTAACGGACATTCGTTGTTGTCACACGCAACGACGTCGCTAACGATGCTGGATGTGCGTCATGGAATCCGTGACCCCGGAGATATATCGTTAGCTATGTCATTGCGTGTAACGGGGCCTT
Source organism: Anomaloglossus baeobatrachus (assembly GCF_048569485.1). Lineage (NCBI taxonomy): Eukaryota > Metazoa > Chordata > Amphibia > Anura > Aromobatidae > Anomaloglossus > Anomaloglossus baeobatrachus. The sequence continues at coordinate 67,365,322 of NC_134362.1, read as the reverse complement.
AAAAATACTGCTCTTAGTCTGCAATTAGTGTAGGGTTAGCTTCTGGAGAAGGGATAGTGTATTAGAGGCATGTAGGCATGGGATCTAGCCTTACAGAACTTGCTACTACAGCGTATAAGGCTATGTGCGCACGTGTGCGCTCTGCACCGCACCGAAAATGCGCGCTTCAGAGCGCAGCTGAAAAGCTGCGTTCTGAAGCGCATGGTGCCGGCACATTCGTGCGCTCTGCATGCTGCCTCTCCCTATAGACAGCATGCAGAACGCATGAAAGAAGTGACATGTCACTTCTTAGAACGCAGCGATTCGGCAAGCAGCCGAATCGCTGCGTTCTAACATGCCACGTGCGCACAACCCCTGCACAATCTCCATAGATTGTGCAGGGGACGCAGGACGCATGCAGTTACGCTGCGGTGCAGAACGCAGCGTAACTGCATGTAATACGCACACGTGCGCACATACCCTAACCAATAGTTCTTTTCAGTGCTAATTTAAATAGATTCTATTCTCTAATAATACTGCTATTAGTCTGAAATTAGTGTAGGGTTAGCTTCTGGAGAAGGGATAGTGTATTAGAGGCATGTAGGTAGTGATTCTAACCTTACAGACATTCCTGCAGCTGCTTGAAAAATATATTCTATTTTCTAATAATACCGCTCTTACCTGAATTTAGTGTAGGGCAAGCTGCTGGATAATGGATAGTGTATTAGAGGCATGTAGGCAGGGATTCTAGGCTTACAGTCCTTGGTGCTGCCACCACATATAACCAACAGTCATTTTCAGGGCTAATTTAAATACATTCTATTCTTTAATAATACCAATCTTAGCTGGGTACATAATTTTAAATGCTCAAGATGTGTGGTAAGGGGACGTGGAAATGAACGTCCCACTGATGAGGGTGCATGCAGAGGCTTGTCCAAGCCTGAATGGGAGAAAAACTGCAGTATTTGCTGCCAGACCAGTTTTTAGCTGATCGATGGGGGTGTCAGTTGTTGGTCGCTCACAGATCTTATAGTTCAGTCTTGGACAACCCCTTTAATGTAGCCCCAGGTGATTTAGTACATAGCTGAGCTGCAATTCTGCTTTGCAAAAGGCTCTAATTCTGAGGTCATGATGACCCTGCACTGACAAAACATCCCGGCTTCACTTGAGGGAATTCCATACAATCAAGTTGTGATTGTGAATTAAGGGTGTCTTCATGTTGTTTTGCATGACTTCAGTAAGAACTGTTGATACACAAGTATTATTTTAATTTAAAGCACCACTCCAGTCCTTTGGGTTTTTTTCAGAGCCGGGTGCTTTTAACTTAAAATTTCTGACCCTACTCTTAGGCTATGTGTGCACTTTGCTGTTTTACAAGCTTTTCCAACTGCAGCGTTTTCATGCCAAAATGCTTGCGTTATGCTTTTCAAGCAAAGTCAATGGGAAATGGGGATTTCTTGTGCGCACAATGCTGTTCAAAACGCTGCGTTTAATTTGCATAAATTTGGGCAAAAACTCAGCGTTTAAAGATGCAGCATATGCATATCAATTGTTTTTGCCATTTTGGCTGCGTTTCCCATCCATTCAATTTAATACAAAACTGCAGCGTTTCTAAAAGCACCGGAAAAGCACTAAAAACTCATGAAAAACGCAATGTGCGCATAGGCTACTTTCTTTGGATGCTTTTTGAACTGCAACTACCTCGACGCAAAGTGCGCACATAGCCTTATACTCACCCTCCGGCGTCTTCACCTTTTACTGATCCGACAAAGCCATATTGTGACCACAACTTCTGACTGTCCGAAAGTCAGAAGTTATATCAAAAGTTCTCAATGCGAATCTATGAGAGCAAAAAGAAGGCCAGAACAAGGCTATCATAGACTTGTATTGAGTTGTGACCTCGGATAGTCTCCATGAAACACTGGAGTCGCTGGCTGGCAAGTCACAGACTGCCAACAATGGACAGATAGCAGACATTGATAGCAGCGGAAGGTTACGGAGCGTGAGTGATTGAGGGAAGAGGACTTAAATTTAAATCACCACTCCAGAGATAAAATAGAAAAAAAAACACTGGAGTGGTGCTTTAATACACAGGGGAATTGTACTTAAAATTAAAGAGTTAGTTTTCAAATTACAAATTGAAAGGTGAAATGTAAAGGGTATTCCCATCTTAGGCATGTATGCAGGGCCGTATTTGCCATTAGGCACTTGAGGGCACGTGCCTAGGGCGGCGCCTTCCAGGGGGGCGGCGCCCAAACCAAAATTTAAAAAAAAAAAAAAAAAAAATTTTTTTTAAATCTTCCTCCCTCCCTCCTCCAAACTCTTTATTAAATCCGGCGCCTTTTTGGAGGAGGGAGGGAGCGCACAGTCATTTATAGTCGCGTCTATAACACGCGAATATAAATGACACTGTGAGCGTGCCGGCACTTACTTCCGGGGTCAGAGGAGCTGTAATCAGCTCCCCGCCCCGACGTGCTGCCGTGCGCTCACTGTGCAGAGGTCACAGGAGCGTGAGGCCGCGCAGAGGAGGACGGGAGCCGCCGCCGAAGATGGAGTTGCCGCCGGAGATGGAGCCGCCGCCGGAGATGGAACCGCCGCCGAGCAAGATGTCAGATGCCGCCGCCGCCGCCACCGCCACCGTGGAGAACGGGAGATGCAGCCTGGAGCAGGTAAGCGCTTTACAGCCGAAGACAGCGCTGAACAAGCAACCCGGGGGGGGGGCGCAACATGGAGGATGGGGGGATGGAACATGATATGGGGGCGCAACATGGAGGATGGGGGGGATGGAACATGATATGGGGGCGCAACATGGAGGATGGGGGGGATGGAACATGATATGGGGGCGCAACATGGAGGATGGGGGGGATGGAACATGATATGGGGGCGCAACATGGAGGATGGGGGGATGGAACATGATATGGGGGCGCAACATGGAGGATGAGGGCATGGAACATGATATGGGGGCGCAACATGGAGGATGGGATGCAGCATGATGTGGGGGTGCAACATGGAGGATGGAGGGGGATGCAGCATGATGTGGGGGCGCAACATGGAGGATGGAGGGGATGCAGCATGATGTGGGGGTGCAACATGGAGGCCGGGGGGGGGGATGCCGCATGATATGGGGGCGCAACATGGAGGATGGGGGATGGAACATGATATGGGGGCGCAACATGGAGGATGGGGGAATGGAACATGATATGGGGGCGCAACATGGAGGATGGGGGGATGGAACATGATATGGGGGCGCAACATGGAGGATGGGGGGGATGGAACATGATATGGGGAATAACGTTTGGAACACCATTCTAAGTCTGAACTGGGTGCAAAAACCTAAAAAAACATCACTATGGGGAGATAAGGTATGCAACACCAGTGACTATGTAAGGGGAATACATGAAATAGCAGAAACTGCTGTGTGAATACTGACTTGAAAAATCCAATAGCTACATGTAAGAGTGAAAATGTGAAAAATGGAACCTGCATTACTGCCATGAACATATGAATAAAGATTTTGTTTAAAAGAACTGAGAGTCCTCAGTGGTTGATACCTTTTAATGGCTAACTGAAAAGTAGTTTTTCGTTTGTGAACCCTCCCCACACACCTATTGCCAATCCATATCATACGTATATATAGCCTGGGTCTCAGCTTCCCATACACGGTAAGTTTTTTAACTGCATGAGAGGACACACACAAGCTAGGGACCCCAACGTAGAGAAATACTTTGGCGTAGTGTTGGGGCTCTATTGCATTGATCAATTCAGTAGCTAAATTTCTCTTTATTCATATGTTCATGGCAGTAATGCAGATTCCATTTTTCACATTTTCACTCTTACATGTAGCTATTGGATTTTTCATGTCAGTATTCACACAGCAGTTTCTGCTATTTCATGTATTCCCCTTACATAGTCACTGGTGTTGCATACCTTATCTCCCCATAGGAACATGATATGGGGGCGCAACATGGAGGATGGGGGGGATGGAACATGATGTGGGGCACAACATGGAGGATGAAGGGGATGGAACATGATGTGGGGGCGCAACATGGAGAATGGGGGGGATGCAGCATGATGTGGGGGCGCAACATGGAGGATGGGAGGGGGATGCAGCATGATGTGGGGGTGCAACATGGAGGATGGGGGGATGGAACATGATATGGGGGCGCAACATGGAGGATGGGGGGATGGAACATGATATGGGGGCGCAACATGGAGGATGGGGGGGATGGAACATGATATGGGGCGCAACATGGAGGATGGGGGGATGGAACATGATATGGGGCGCAACATGGAGGATGGGGGGGATGGAACATGATGTGGGGGCGCAACATGGAGGATGGGGGGGGATGCAGCATGATGTGGGGGCGCAACATGGAGGATGGGGGGATGGAACATGATATGGGGGTGCAACATGGAGGATGGGGGGGATGGAACATGATATGGGGGCGCAACATGGAGGATGGGGGGATGGAACATGATATGGGGCGCAACATGGAGGATGGGGGGGATGGAACATGATGTGGGGGCGCAACATGGAGGATGGGGGGGGATGCAGCATGATCTGGGGGCGCAACATGGAGGATGGGGGGGGATGCAGCATGATGTGGGGGTGCAACATGGAGGATGGGGGGGGAAGCAGCATGATGTGGGGGCGCAACATGGAGGATGTGGGGATGGAACATGATGTGGGGGCGCAACATGGAGGATGGGGGGGATGCAGCATGATGTGGGGGTGCAACATGGAGGCTGGGGGGGGATGCCGCATGATATGGGGGCGCAACATGGGGGATGGAACATGATGTGGGGGCGCAGCGTGGAGGATGGGGGGGATGCCGCATGATGTGGGGGCGCAACATGGAGGATGTGGGGGCGCAACATGGAGGATGGGGGGGATGAAGCATGATGTGGGGCGCAACATGGAGGATGGGGGGGATGAAGCATGATGTGGGGGCGCAGCATGGAGGATGGGGGGGATGAAGCATGATGTGGGGGCGCAGCATGGAGGATGGGGGCGATGAAGCATGATGTGGGGGCGCAGCATGGAGGATGGGGGGGATGAAGCATGATGTGGGGGCGCAACATGGAGGATGGGGGGATGAAGCATGATGTGGGGGCGCAACATGGGGATGGAGCATGATGTGGGGGCGCAGCATGGGGGATGGAGCAGAATGGGAAAATGAGGGAGGGTGGTGGACAGTATAGCAAATGGGAGTTACAGTATGGAGAATGAGAGGCATGGTATGGAGAATGGGGTAGCATGGGGGGGCATGGTATGGAGAATGGGGTAGCATGGGGGGGGGCATGGTATGGAGAATGGGGTAGCATGGGGGGGGGGGCATGGTATGGAGAATGAGAGGCATGGTATGGAGAATGGGGTAGCACTGGGGGAGGCATGGTATGGAGAATGGGAAAGCATGGGGGGTGCTCGGTATGGAAGGGGAACCATGGTGGGCTTGGTATGGAGGGGGCTTGATATGGAGAAGGGGCAGCATGGGGAGCGCTCAGTTAGGAGCCTGGAAGGGCTCGGTATACAGAATGCGAAGCATAAGGCTCATTATAGAGTGGGGACATCATGAGGGGGACAGTGAAGTGGGGGCTGCATGGAGAGGTGGGGACAGTGGAGGTCATAGTTCATAAGTGAGGAAGGTCTGGAGGGTATAATTCAGTGGTGAGGACAGTGGGGGGTTTTCATTTGAGGGGGCAGTGTAGTGGAAATGTTATAGGAGAGAATGTGGAGGCTGTATACTGTAAGTGACATGGTGTGGGGTCATTCTTTGTGCTGTGAGCTCAGTGATGGGCAATTATTTATTCTTGGGCACAGTCTTGGGCTTACTTAGGGTGGTTACTCTTTAGTGAGGAGAATTATGAGTCTGTCACCAGGTTTTTGCCACCTAATTTGAGAGCAGCATAATGTAGGGGCAGAGATCCTGATTCCAGTGTTGTCACTTACTGGGCTGCTTAGTGTAGTTTTGATAACATCACTGTTTAATCAGCAGTAGTTATCATTACAGGACTACTTGGTGTGCTGCAGGTAGTCCAGCATATTCATGAGCTCTGTATAACTGCGAGATCTGCAGCAGAGAAAACGACAGCAAACAGCTCAGTAAGTGACACATCGCTGGAATCAGGGGCTCTGTCTCTACATTATGCTGCTCTCAGATGGGGGAGCAAAACCTGGTGACAGATTCCCTATACGGGCACCATTGCAGTATGTGCTGCAGCAGACCAGACAAGAGGGGAGTCTTGGGAGACGCAGGACAATGTGTTGCTAAGATCGATGACATTTTACTTTTACTCCCAAAATGGCAATTAATCTGCAGACACATTTATATAGGGGACGTCGCTCTGGCATGTACAGTTTTACCTTAATATTATATATATGCAAACTGTTCTGTCCCCCCTGGTGCGGCCGATGTCTTGGTGCAGATGTGCACCGTCCTATTTGCATATTAAAGACAGTCCCTCGTCCTTAGGTGAGTCAGTGCTGTTTAAAATCACTTAGCATTTCTGCACGTGTCCTGACACTGGAGGAGCAGAGTAGCACTCCAAGTGTCCGCGTGGGTGCGCCTGCAATGTGACTGCAGTGTCCGCGTGGGTGCGCCTGCAATGTGACTGCAGTGTCCGCGTGGGTGCGCCTGCAATGTGACTGCAGTGTCCGCGTGGGTGCGCCTGCAATGTGACTGCAGTGTCCGCGTGGGTGCGCCTGCAATGTGACTGCAGTGTCCGCGTGGGTGCGCCTGCAATGTGACTGCAGTGTCCGCGTGGGTGCGCCTGCAATGTGACTGCAGTGTCCGCGTGGGTGCGCCTGCAATGTGACTCCAGTGTCCGCGTGGGTGCGCCTGCAATGTGATGCAGTGTCCGCGTGGGTGCGCCTGCAATGTGATGCAGTGTCCGCGTGGGTGCGCCTGCAATGTGACTGCAGTGTCCGCGTGGGTGCGCCTGCAATGTGACTGCAGTGTCCGCGTGGGTGCGCCTGCAATGTGACTGCAGTGTCCGCGTGGGTGCGCCTGCAATGTGACTGCAGTGTCCGCGTGGGTGCGCCTGCAATGTGACTGCAGTGTCCGCGTGGGTGCGCCTGCAATGTGACTGCAGTGTCCGCGTGGGTGCGCCTGCAATGTGACTGCAGTGTCCGCGTGGGTGCGCCTGCAATGTGACTGCAGTGTCCGCGTGGGTGCGCCTGCAATGTGACTGCAGTGTCCGCGTGGGTGCGCCTGCAATGTGATGCAGGTACGTTCTGACACCTGGTTGCTGCCTGTATTTGACTGCCGATTCAATGAGGAAGGTTGTTGAAGTGAGCAGACAGCACATCACAGCTCCGTGTGCCCCTCCTCACTGTGCTCCTTCTGTGTTGTGTGCACACCCGCACTGACGCTTGGTGTGTGCCGCTGTGCTCCTCCTGTGTTGTGTGCACACCCGCACTGACGCTTGGAGTGTGCCGCTGTGCTCCTCCTGTGTTGTGTGCACACCCGCACTGACGCTTGGAGTGTGCCGCAGTGTTGGGTGCGGTGCAGACAGGAGATCTGGTGTTACGGTGCTCACTCTCACCAATGGATCACTATTAATCAAGACACAGGCCTGGCTAGTATTTTCCTATATTAGGTGGTATCGGTGCACCAGGCTTAGGCCGCGCAGAAATGTCCTCATTTTCATATCAAATGTGGCTTTTTCAGTGAACATTAAAGGGAACCTGTTACACCCTTTTTCAATTCTAAACTGCCCCCCCTCTTGTTAATGACGCAACGTACGTGATGCACATTTTCTGACTAACAAGACAATGGAGCAGTTTAATATTAAAGGTCGTGACCAGTTCCTTTTAAGCTGACCTATATGGGTGGGTTTATTTCTCCACAGATCATGTCCCCCATATAAATATTTCTGCAGTCTAGGTGTCATTTTGGGGTGACAGGTTCCCTTTAAGTCAGCTTAAAAATCATCTCACCTGACGAATGAAAGTTTTGCTCGTGCATCGGGTGATGGACACTGTTTAGATAAATCAGGTTCCCATCTTTGGCTGCAGTGTGAATGCTGCTTTTAAAGGGGTTTTCTCACATTGGGAACTTGCTCCCTATCCTTGGGATGGGGAATAACTTTCCAATCGCTGGGGGTCCGACTACCGTGGCCCCGAGTGTTTCCCAGAACCAGAACATGCAGACAGAATGGATTCCGGGAGTAAAATTTCATAGTCCTGTCTCCTGAGCTGTGCACTTAAGAGGTCTTTTGAGCAATTGGTGGGGGTCTCAAGTCCCACCCCATGATGCCCCTTCTCCCTACTGAGCCCACCTCTGCCCTACTAATCTCCTCAGAATTAATGGACCTAAACCTATAAGATCTCGTCCAAAAGTTAAGTCTACTGCCTGGGACTAATCAGTATTGTGGTTCTTATATGGTCCACAGTCTAATGATGGCTGGTAACAACTACCAGCATCTCCTTACCATTGTTAAGGACATACTGAGAGTTGTACGTTAATGCAATACATAGATGTATATGGGTCTAACCTGACACTGCACTTGATTGCTGTGTGAATTTGGCATTGTATTCCTGTACTGATGGTGGTTTTGGCGATGTATTGTCTTCAGGGTGGGTTTGGTGATGTGTTATTGTGTTTAGGGTGGTTTTGATGATATTACTGTATTGACAGTAGTTCTGTTGATGTATTACTGTACTAACTGTGGTTTTGGTTACGTATTATAGTATGTAGTGTGGTTTTAGTTATGTATTACTGTACTGATGGTGGTTCTGGTGATAGTCATGTGGCTGTTGTAATCTTTACCTTATCAGTCTTGATCCTAAAACATAGGGTCAGCGTGCTGGACTAAAAATACAGCTATCTGCATGTCTGTCAGCCGAATAAGTAATAGACTAAAGCCCCCATACACTATAGTCTGATTTTTAGGCCGGCAGCTATCTTGCTCGGCTCTCCCATATACAGGAGCACTCATTCTGCCAATTGTTTCTGTGGTCTTTATTAGAGCCGCTGCTGGACATCTCCGACAGCAGCTTATCATTTAGAGGATAATAGGATCTACACTCCGTCATTGGACATGCTGGATCCTTATTCCCCTGACAATCAGAATTGAGAACCCCTGTTCACATTGGGCTATCAGCAGAACCTGTCGATATTGGCGGGTTTAGACAACTTTAGGTTAATGTGTATGGAGGTCTTAACTACTATCTGAAGGCTCTGGGCTCTATCAGGGAATGTGCACACGTCTTGTAGATGTCTGTGAACCCCCGGAATTATTCAGACAGAAAACACTTTAGGACAGTCATCATTTTATCCTGAAGCAAATATTTATTTTTTTTGCTGTGGCTTCTTGGTTGTTTTTTCCAACATCTTTTAGCTACTGGATTTTACTTATTTTTTTAAATGAAGTAGTAAGCGGCATCCAAGCAGCAGCCGCCATATAATGGACCGGTCACAACTAGTAAGCGGCATCCAAGCAGCAGGCGCCATATAATGGACCGGTCACAACTAGTAAGCGGCATCCAAGCAGCAGGCGCCATATAATGGACCGGTCACAACTAGTAAGCGGCATCCAAGCAGCAGGCGCCATATAATGGCCGCTCACAACTAGTAAGCGGCATCCAAGCAGCAGGCGCCATATAATGGCCGGTCACAACTAGTAAGCGGCATCCAAGCAGCAGGCGCCATATAATGGACCGGTCACAACTAGTAAGCGGCATCCAAGCAGCAGGCGCCATATAATGGCCGGTCACAACTAGTAAGCGGCATCCAAGCAGCAGGCGCCATATAATGGACCGGTCACAACTAGTAAGCGGCATCCAAGCAGCAGGCGCCATATAATGGACCGGTCACAACTAGTAAGCGGCATCCAAGCAGCAGGCGCCATATAATGGCCGGTCACAACTAGTAAGCGGCATCCAAGCAGCAGGCGCCATATAATGGACCGGTCACAACTAGTAAGCGGCATCCAAGCAGCAGGCGCCATATAATGGACCGGTCACAACTAGTAAGCGGCATCCAAGCAGCAGGCGCCATATAATGGCCGGTCACAACTAGTAAGCGGCATCCAAGCAGCAGGCGCCATATAATGGACCGGTCACTGTCAGCCGCTTCATGTCTGAGGAAACCTGACGCGCTTAAAAAAACTCCAAAGACTGAACATATGGACAGCAAGTCGTTTTACATTGCAGTGTATGAGTTCATTTCTTTAATATTTAGAGTTTGGGTTTTTTGGGCGGGTTATAGGGCGGATCTGTCTGGAAAAAAAAAAAAAAGCTGTGTGCATATAACCGTAATCTGACTGATCAGAAGGGGGCGCCACCACTGACAGTGCCTAGGGCAGCAAAAACCCCAAATACGGCCCTGCATGTATGGTATACCCAAGGCATAGTCATTTATCAATACAGATAAACAGATAATAAACATGCAGTGACAAGCAAAAGGGTAACAATGTTTTGAACATTTGACTTTCAGGCTCCATATCTCACTATCCACTACAGCCTTCAGAGTGAGACAACCTTCATTTTATAGACAATCATCTTGGCTATCACATAGATAAATGTTACTTGCAACTATTTAGCATATGACTTGTCATGTCACTGCATTGTTGCTGTTTTGCTCCTGCATTGTTACTGTTTGAATTTTTTTTTCTTCCCGTATACTATAAATTAAAACCTGTTTTCACATTCCCTAATAGCTCAGTGGGTTATTAGGTTGATTCCCATGTGAAAGGTCACTGGTTTGAATCAAGGAGCAGCCTTGGAGATTTCCCAAGAAAAGAGAAACAGAATTAACCAACTCATCGATTGTGATCTCTTGGCCAAGAAAAATTGACAAACTGCATCATGTGAAGAGAAGACAGTTGGAAGAATATGAAATGAAGTCCATCCATCCATTCAAAAGCCAAGAGGTGACTTTCAGGCAAAATATTAGGAGTCAACAAGTCGGCTCATCACAAGGTCTATCAGTTCTGGAGCGACAAGAAGGCAGTGGAGGTAGCTCGTATACTTCATAATAGTGAGATCACAGACGTCCATGCAAGTACATTACATAAGTCTGGAATGATGAAAAGGTGAAGACACCTCGACTTCTATATCATCATAAGAAGTGTTGGTTCGAGTTTGCAAAGAAGTACGAAAAATGGACAGTAGAAGATTGGAAACCAATGATTTGGAGATATGAGACAGAAGTCAATATACCGGGCTTTGATTGGTGCAAATGGGTCTGTAAGGAACAAGGGGAAAAGGAGCTAACGGATCGAGAAATTGAAGGAACTGTCAAGTTCAGTGGATTAAGCCTGATGATATGCGTTTTTTTCACAGTCAAAGGCATTGAATACATGACCTGGATCGATGTTGGTCTCAATGCTGAGCTATATGTGAGCATCCTTCAAGACAAGTTATTTCATACACTCGAGCACTATGGGTATGAAAAGGAAGACATAATGTTCTATCAGGACAATGACCTGAAGCATACAGCGAGATTGGCAAAGAATTGGTTTAATCACAATGAAGTAGAGGTGCTGGATTGGCCCCGACAATCCGCAGACCTCAACCCAATCAAACACTTTTGGGTAGAGTTTAAGAAAAAGCTATACACAATACCCAAGTGAGCCAACCTGTATGCACCAACATTGAGCATGTGTAGAAGAGACCTGTGGTTAGATTTCGGTCGAGGCATTCTTGAATCTGATGGCGAGCATCCCCAAAAAGTTTCAGACACTGTTGAAAGCCAAGTTGGACTTACAAAATACTAACAAAATAACCATGCCTGATGAAGAGACCTGAGTAGTCTGGAAAGCTTGCAATTATTACCATCTTTTCAGTTAGCCATTAAAAGGTATCAACCACTGAGGACTCTCAGTTCTTTTAAACAATTTTTAACAAAATAATAAAAATTTAAATTTAGATTTTCAGGAGCAAAACAGTAACAATGCAGTGACATGACAAGAATCTGCACAACACATCACATGGTAAATAGTTGCAAGTCAAGTTTATGTATGACATAGCCAAGATGATTGTCTATAAAATGAAAGAAGTCTCAAACTCAAAGCTTTGCTGGATGATGGTGAGATATGGAGCCTGATGGTTAAAAGTTCAAAACATTGTTACCCTTTTCCTTGTCACTGTATTATTATGGACACATTTACTTACTGTAATAGATGCCAAAATAATGTCTTCTGTATAGGCAAGAATAGCCTGATGAATAATCTAATTTAGAGGCATCCTGCTCAGGATATATCAGTCTGTAAACAATGTATAATTCTACCAAGACCTAAGATTGAAAATTCTTCTATATCTCTAACAATTGTGATGTCTTCGGAACCTTTGTTTACTTTTTTATGTAACATTAATATATTTAAATAGACATAGCATGCTCTTTGCAGGGGTTATTCCACCATTAAATATGATATTAATTGCATTCATAATATAAAAGTAGAATTATTATAATGTGCACGTTCATAAAATGAGTGGAGTGGTGGACACTCATGCTCATTCACGCTCCCCACAGCCAGTTCTCTGGATAGTGATCCACTATTCACTAAACAGCAGCCATAAGAAAGGCTTTCTGCTCTGCTTGTCAGGAAGGAAGCTGAGTGTCACACGAGTGACAACGGAAAATATGGTGCACAATGCGGCACACAACAAGGGCTACACTGGCGACACTTTAATAACGGTGGGCCTAGCGCTAGTGAGGGGGAAGATGGGACACCTCCTTCACTCACCTGCAGCTGTGGCCTACACTCCTAGCCAGTCCTTATACAGGTTCTACACCTGTCGCTAAACAGGATAGCTGAGACTGTGGCGGACCCTGGCTAGTGAGCTGGCAAGTGAAGGACACTAGCCCCACCGCTGCACTACTACAACAGCAGGGAAATGAAAGACAGACAGGGGAAAGACAACAACAGACAGCTGAAGCCAAAAACAGATAAGGAATAACGTTTGGAACACCATTCTAAGTCTGAACTGGGTGCAAAAACCTAAAAAAAATCACTATATGGAGATAAGGTATGCACACCAGTCACTATGCAAGGGGAATACATGTAATGGCAGAAACTGCTGTGTGAATACTGACATGAAAAATCCAATAGCTATATGTAAGAGTGAAAATGTGAAAAATGGAATCTGCATTACTGCCATGAACATATGAATCAAGAGAAATTTAGCTACTGAATTGATCAATGCAATAGAGCCCCAACACTACGCCAAAGTATTTCTCTACGTTGGGGTCCCTAGCTTGTGTGTGTCCTCTCATGCAGTTAAAAAACTTACCGTGTATGGGAAGCTGAGACCCAGGCTATATACGTATTATGTGGATTGGCAATAGGTGCGAGTGGGGTGGGTTCACAAACGAAATTCTACTAACAATAAGGAATAACGTTTGGAACACCATTCTAAGTCTGTTCTTCAGACTTAGAATGGTGTTCCAAACGTTATTCCTTATTTGTTAGTAGTTTTTCGTTTGTGAACCCTCCCCATACACACCTATTGCCAATCCACATAATACGTATAAATAGCCTGGGTCTCAGCTTCCCATACACGGTAAGTTTTTTCTGCTATTTCATGTATTCCCCTTGCATAGTCACTGGTGTGCATACCTTATCTCCATATAGTGAAGCCAACAACAGGACTGTAGCCTACACAGAAACTTGCAGAGATGGCTCCACCAGCTCCTCCTATCTCCTGGTCAAGCATCCAAATGAATGTGAGAATAACCGGCACCCTCTACTGGGAGCAGAGGGTATATATATAGGCACTGGGAGTGGTCCAAACTGGAAACACTTGGGAAGGTAATGAGAATGCTTGATGGCAAGGAATACTGACATTAACCCTCTCCTTCCTCCTTCCCAAAGGAAAGGGAATACATTTAATCTGCTGAGTCTCAAGGCAAAGAGACTGTGGCCCAGAACCTGTCACTAGTATCTACAATAGAGAGACTATTGTGACACAGAGCCCCTGCAGTAACAGGATTGCATAGCATGGTTATATTGCAGTAAGAAAAGCCTATATTTTCAGCTGCCAGGTGGGGAAGGAGACTGATTCTGCCCAGAGACAGCCCCCAGAATAACAGATTATGACAAGCACCAAGGTCAACACAGGAGAAAAAATACTGAAAGAAAAAAAAAAATATATGATTGAGAGAATAAAAAAAAGAAAAACACTTTGAATATTCTTCCAGGATCCATCAAGCTTCTGTTCACCAAACCACTATAATTACAACAGAAATCCTGATAAAAATACTGTTATAGACAAAAGTTAAATAATATCCGTAATTGGAGTCAGTAGAATTACATACAGTAATACAAGCCTAAGAGACATGAAAATAGAAAATAAAATTGGCTTGTATATCACAATCTAATATATAAAGCTGAGTGTATGTATGTATGTATGTATGTATGTATGTATGCGCGTGTGTGTATGTCCGCTAAAAGAATCCGTACCGTTGTATTTACAATCATGAGATTTTGCACAGACACCTCACTTGACGCAGGGAACGTCATAGACTATGTTTTGAGGGAAAATTTTAACCCTGCGCTTTACAGTTATTTGCTAAAAAACCTGCTTACATTAAAGTCAATGGAGCTGGGAGCTACAGGTTGCTATAGGCAACAAAGGAGATTCTTAGTATAAAGAGCTTATGTGTCAGTTAATATGAGTTCAGTGGACAGAGACAGACAAAGAGAAACAGAGATAGACAAAGACACAAAGACAGACAGACAGAGACACAGACAGAGAGACAGAAATAGAGAAACAGAGTGAGAGACAAACAGACAGAGACAGACAAGGACAGACAGACAAGGACAGACAGAGTGACAGAGACAGACAGACAGACAGAGAGACAGAGATAGACAGAGAAACAGAGACAGAGAGAGACACAGAGAGACAAAGAGATAGACAGACAGACAGACAGAGACAGACACAAACAGACAGAGAGACAGAGACAGACAGACATGGTTTAGACAGAGACAGAGAGAAAAAGAGACAGACAGAGATGGAGACAGACAGGGAGAGAGGAAGAGTGAGAGAGTGGGAGAGAGATAGAAAGACACTTAGTTACTATCCCGGCCAACGCCAGGTACTACAGCTAGTAAAGTATATAAAGTATATGTATCTAATATATTGTATACCCACATCTACTGTGGGGTCATTTATAGAAAAGTCACCCACCCATGACATCCATCTGAATGTTGTATTTCATGTTCTCATCCTCTAAATTGATCTCTGTAATTTGAGTGGATGCAATGACCACACCACTGTCCTTATCTGAACTGTTTTTCTTTCATAGTTGACTTTTATATTGTTTAATGAGCCTTTTATCTGCTCATATCATACAAGAGAAATATAGCACTGTATGCACAGTTCCCTACAAATGTATGAGGATCAGTCCCAAACACTTGTCTCATAGTTGATTTAGGCACAACAATGCGGACAGCTTTCTCAGGCTAATACCAGTAACAATGGAGATACAATAGATCCATTCAAATTACATATTGAATTTCAAAATCAATAGGTAAATCCCTATTGTACCGAATACATGGCCCTCAATGAAGGCAAAAATCTGAAATGTTGAATCATCAGGCTTGTGTTCCTGTGGCCAAACAAGTCTCCTCTTCTTGTTTATAGTCCTCAGTAGTGTCTTCTTTGCAGATAAAAGCCTGTTTATCATAGTCTCCTCTGAATAGTTGATGTTGGGATATTTGCTACTTGATGTCTGTGCATCATTAAGAGGGCTGTTATCTGAAGTGCTATCAATTTGTGGTTTCAGAGGTTGGCAACTCTTATGAACTTATCCTCTGCAGCATAGCTAATTCTTGGTCTTTCATTCTTGGGGTGGTCCTCAGGAGATCCATTTTCATCATAGAGATAGATGGTATTCGTGACTACACGAGGAAACCTTAGTTTCTTGGACTTTTTTGGACTGACTTACTCTGAAGTCTTAAATTATTGATGGCCTGTAGATTCTCTTTACATAGTTGAATGGTTCTTCGACTGTCTTCCAACATTTGCTGTGCAAAACAAATATTTGCAAAGGCTGGTGATTCCACGTAAGAGCTCTTATTGAGGGATACCGGTTTATTGATAGCCATTCCAGGTACATTTTATTAAGCTGCTTGAGATAATGCAAAAGTGGTTTCAAAGTAAAAGGGAGTATTTTGAGGAATCTAATGTTTATTCCATTATTTTGTTTCATATGTGTTGTTTTAATCTTTGCTTCCATATGTATTCCTTTGTGCTTTTGCTGCCTTCAAACTGAATCTACAATGTGCACATTCCAATAAGAACAAGGGAAACCATTGCAGGGAGGTGGTGGTGGGGTTAATGTTATGTATGTGAATGTGGATATATAGATAATATTTTATTGAGTACATGATCTTCCTACTCTAGGACTTGCCCTTCTGACCTTTATTATTACGAGGTCATAATTTAAATGACAATGGTAAGTTAATTAGTTATGGTTTCTTCCTATAAAATCCAATCCATCTAGTACAAAGTGCAAGCACAGGTGAGAACAGACAACTTTTGTGAATGGAAAGGCATCAGCATTGCCTCTCAACTGCCAACCATTAGGGTGCTATGACATGGGCTGAAGATAGCCCAAACAACCATTAGACGGTGTAATCGTTCAGCCTTTAAACTTGCCACATAATATAATAACTAAACTCTTCTTTGTCATTGATTGTATCTTTTATGCGAGCATAAAATAGAGTTGGTCGACAACATGTTCCCATGTGTAAATGGGGGATGTGATGGCGACAAAAGTAAACATGAGTGGGGGGGGCGATTGTTTTTGTGAACCACCTCATGATCATTGATTCAGTAAAGTGACAATGAACAAGGGTTGATTGCTATCCTACTTTGCCTATCAGCGCTCATTACAATTTTTCTTCTCGCTTGAATTGTTATTTAAGATTATACCTGGGTTCACACACAACGACAACGACGTCGCTGTTACGTCACCATTTCCTGTGACATAACAGCGACCATAGATGATCGCTAGAAAGCTGTCAAACATGTAATTTTAAGCAGCGACGGAGCAGCGATCATAGCGATCGACCTCGACGGTCGTTGTGCGGTGCCACACGTGTCGCTATGCGACGACTCAGACCTTGATAGAGGCGTGGTGTTTACCCCTAGACATGTTTTGCGTTGCCTCTTTTCACGCCCCTCTGTTCCGATTGGTGATCACTACAGCGCCTTTGTGTTGCCTTTTTTCACGCCCCTCTATTCCGATTGGTGATCACTACAGCGGCGCCTGATTGGGTGACCGTGCGAAACAAAGGAAGACGCAGTAGTGCTTTCATTCATTCTATTTCATTTCATTCAGATCCACAAAGAACGACGCACTAGTGACACCAGACAGAGAATCTACTACGTGGAACAAAGAATGGAACTTAAAGAATTAAATCACTGTAACGCCTTCGGCAAGGTACCCAATCGGAACGCTGTTGTAACCACCAATCGGAGTCGTGGGGGCGTTGCAAAATACACCGCAAAAACACGCCCTTGTCCTGCCTTCAGTTCTACGTCACTGCCTTCAGCGTCGTCGCGACCGTCGCTGCTGCGGTGTCAAACACAAGGATGCTGAGCTTATCATCATGGCGATCAAAAAATGACCTGGAACATTCAGGAGCGAGCAGCAATTTCGCAGCAGGGGTCTGATCGTTGTTATGTGTCACACACAGCGACGTCGCTGTTGAGGTCGTTGCTATATCACAGAAAATGGCGACTTAGCAGCGATGTCGTTGTCACTGTGTGTGACACCACCTTAAGGCTGCGTTGTAATCTTTACACACATCTTAATACCAACTTTTGACAGCATGGTAGACCTTTCTGTTAATGAAGCCTCATGTTCAGTGTGACTTGCAGGTCTGATTACAGGTGTATATATTTCGTAAAAGTCTTTAGGGCATAACCAGAAAATGTCCCTCAATAAGCTAGGCGTTGTGGCTGCATTGTATGTGCAAAGTAACAATTCAATGTTTCCCTGTAGGAATAACGCTAGCCAGGGGCCATGCATAAATATAATGGGGCCCAATAGCAGAAGTTCTAACTGCCCCCCACCAAAAAAAAAAAAATAAAATGGAAAAAAAAAGAATAAATAATAATAACATTAATTTTAGGCTGGGTCAGATAAGAACATATCTCACAATTTTCTGTCCCTTACAAAGTAATTTATTTTTTATTGATGCCCCTAGATTCCCTTTTCACTGCAGCCACAAAGTATGAATGCAACAAACGTGCCTCACAAACGCTGTATATGATACCCCACAGTGAATCCTCCCCATGCACAGTTTGATGATCTTCCTGTACCCACCCTCAAGTTCCCCAACAAAGTATGGTTATCCCAACACAGTACGATCCACAACTGTGACCCCCACAGGCAGTATAATGGGTCTATATACAGTATAATGGCCCACAACACAGCCGTCAAATCGCTCTTCATAATATATAAAGGTCCATCATAGCTGTCCAAATATTCTAGTGGCCCCCATATAGGTCTCCAAATAATATAATGGTCTCCACATAGCCCTACAAATATTATCATAGCCCCCATACAGCCTTACATATAGTATAATTGACACTACATATTCCTCCATATAGTATAATGCATCCCCCCTAGTCCTCCATATAATATACTGTACCCTCATAGTCTTACATATATTATAATGACCCTCATAGTCCTCCATATAATATAATGCAATTCCTCTAGTACTTTAAATAGTATAATGCCCATAGTCATCCATATATTACAATGTACCCTCCATGTATTATAATGCACCCTTATAGTCCTCTATTTATTATAATGCACACCCCATAGTCCTCCATATATTGTAATGCACACCCCATAGTCCTCCAAATAGTATAATTCACCCCCATACTACTCAATATATTATAACGCACCCCCATAATCCTACAAATAGTATAATGCCCCTCCCGTAGTCCTCCATATATTATAATGTACCCCCGTAGTCCTACAAATAGTATAATGTACTCCCTCCACATAGTCCTCAATATATTATAATGTACCCCCCAGAGCACTCCAAATAGTATAATATACACCCCATAGTCCTCCACCAGTGTACTCACTGATTAAAAAAAAAAAAAAATACTCACCTCACCTCTCTTTTTTACGCCACTGCTCTAGTCTCTGCGCCTCTGAGCACAGCAGATGTGCAGTAGTCACGTCATTGTGACATCTATGTTGAGACGTCAGAGCGCAGACACAGCGGGAGAATGATGGAGGAAGGAGCGTCAGCGGAGCGCTGCCTCTTTCATCATTGCTTTTAAGGCTATGTGCCCACGTAGCGTATTTCCATGCAGTTACGCTGCGTTCTGCACCGCAGCGTAACTGCATGTGTCCTGCGTCCCCTGCACAATCTACGAAGATTGTGCCTAATCTATGCCCACGTGGCGTATTAGAACACAGCGCTTCAGCTGCTGCCAAAGCGCTGCGTTCTAAAAAGCAACATGTCACTTCTTTCATGCGCTTTGGATGCAGCGCCCGCTCTGTCTATGGGAGAGACTGCATCCAGAGCGCATGAAATCGGCTTTTCATTACAGACTGTTTCTGCAGCGATTTGAAGCGCACGTGTGCTGTTCAAATCACTGCAGAAATGTCTGCAGGGACAGAACGCAACGTGCACACATAGCCTAACTGTATCGGCCTTCGCAATGCTGATAACGTTGAAAGTTTGATGCCTGGCATAAAGGAGATGGCTGTTACAAACTAAGAGGATTTTACAAGGTAAATGTGACTTGCTACTTACAAAAACAGTGCCCCACCTGGAAACTGGAAGTGTGTGGAATTGCATTTGAAGTCCATATAGTCAGTGGAGCAGAAATCATAGAAAAAGGTTATGTAGATAAGTAGTGTGAATTTCAGAAGAAAGCAGCCATGATTTTGAAATCCTAGGCAACGCCTTTAAGGAGAAGATACAACTATTAACTATGGTGGCCATAGACCTAAAGACTATAAAGTTGAGTAATCACAGCTCCTCTTATAATATAGAAATTCACACTCATCGCCAATTTGGTAAAAAAAAAAGTGAAAACCTTCTGCCTCTTTTCACAAAAGTTATGAGGACCAAGAAGTCTTTACCAAGTAAGGTTTTGTTTGAAATTTTGGAAACTATATATGAGCGGGCTAATACATTTCTTTAATAGCTAATTGAGCTATATTTAATTGGAGCAATGGCCATGTTCAGTATGTGTGGTCATCTATCTACTCTAATTATTGCCAGCGCTACAGTATAAATCTACTCATGAGTAATTGTCATACTAGGTACGGGGAAGTACCAAGCGCATGGCAAAAGGGAAGGGAAGCCCTGTGTCTAGGGAAGGGGGAGATGGTGACCCCTGACCAAATGACCAAAACTACTGCTGGTCCCTGGGCTCCCTCACCACCCTAGGTAGCACACCTATGCATCGAGCCAGATACCTGACCCTAGGTATCCCTAATGCTGGGCCCTACACAGCTAATGGATGGGATGATCTCTTTGTCAACCCCACTAAACAACTATAGAAGACACAAGGGGGACATAAGGGGGAAAAAAGCATGACCTACTTATCACTAGGTGACTTAGGTGGACTAGAGGACTAGAGGAGTACAAGCCACCTGCTTGCAACCTTAACTTGAAGGAACTGAAAATATCACCAGCACAGTACAAAGCATGAAGGGGTATTTAAACACCAACGGAATACTGATAATCAACAGCTGAGTGGAAGTTGAGCTCCTGCTAGGTCCAAAAAGGAGAGAGATGAATCCAGCAGGAAAGCTACCTATACCAATGAATACTGACAGCAGGAACAATAGAAAGTCAGGGAGCATTTTGCGCAGCCAAACACTGTGACCTTTGATGGCCAGAAACCACGACCCGTGAGAGTAATATGGTCCAAACGCACGATGGATCTTCCTGTCAATGGAAGAATATTATCAGATTGTCTGTTTTGCTCTTTACAAGCCTTAGGGGCACAGTAAAGAGAATGCTGCTGTGTGGGATGAGCTATCTGTCCAGCTTTGTGGTCACACATACAGTACATGCTGTGCTGCCATATTCCGTGCCATATTTGACACAAAGTAAACTACGTGGACACAACTTGATGGACATGTGAGCTAAAGAGCGGTTCTCAAAATGACATCTGTTTGAAGAAAAAGTCAAAAAAAGTAATGTTGATTCTTCACTTAGTGGTCCTAAATCTGGGGGCTAAAAGTCAGCAACAAGACCACAGAAGCTGAAACCCCTATGGGTCCTTACACCTTTTCCCACTTGTAAAATCTATGACTAAGCGGCTCTCCTAGCTCTGCAAGGAGACCCACCTAGGCTACGGGCTGTCTGATTT
This sequence comes from Anomaloglossus baeobatrachus, assembly GCF_048569485.1. Taxonomy (NCBI): domain Eukaryota; kingdom Metazoa; phylum Chordata; class Amphibia; order Anura; family Aromobatidae; genus Anomaloglossus; species Anomaloglossus baeobatrachus. Next base: position 67,344,036 of record NC_134362.1, on the reverse strand, counting down.
TGGAACATACCCAGAATGAAGAAACTCCCAAAAAACATGCTTTCATCTTGTTAAACGAGTTGACTGTATCGAAAAAGATCTTAATCTGAAATTCTATTATGAATAGTTACTTGTTATATTGTCATACGTGACTGTGCAAGTATTAAGATGACGGAACCATCTCGGTTAGTAATGTCTGATTATAGTAATGGTGTCCAATCTGGGGTCCTCGAGCTGTCGTAAAACCACATCTCCCAAGATGCCTAGACCCGCCGGTTGTGAACCACAGGTGTATGGAGTTCTGATTTAGAACCTAACCTTCATAAATGGTGACACCAGGGTTTTGACCTCATAAACATTTATAGAGCCAGACTGAGGTGCCTCCGGTGTCCTTTTTTAGATCATTCCCATGAATTCCTTCTTGAATTGAATGCACATTGTATAACATGTGCAGAAGGTAATACTACAATGCTTTACATTGGTAGGACATGCCGTAATCTGCAGAACATAACACAAGTAATGCACACCTGTCGCACCATTGTCCCTCAAGATTAGCTCCTCCATAGTGGCTTCTAGATGGCTAATTTTTTCTTCTATCTTTCCTGAGAACTGCAACACCCTACATTACTACATGAATTACACACCAGACGACTCTTGCCTACCTGCTTTTCTTATCCTTTATAAGCCCAAACCCCAATATCTGCCATATACTGCCCTAAAAATGCCCAAAAAGTCCACCAGTAGACCTACATCCATATATTAACCTTCTACTTGCTACGCTAAAATTTGCCTAATCATTGATCAATCCTCCCCCTTCTAAACATGTAACCCTACATATGCCGCACATCTGTAGAAATTACCTATTCGCTATTGGAATTTTTATAACAGTCCATACCTGAGACAGCAAGATAGGGCCTCGGCTCATCATGGTGCACAGAAATGCTTCTGCACTGTGACTGGGGCGTGAGAAGTTTTAGAGGTAACAACCCAAATTGTGTCAAAGGAAGAGAATGGAAAGTGTATCATCCCGTGTCGTCACCAGACCTGTTGATGCACCTCCGCCCTGAAGAATGTTAACTCTTTAACTGTCCAAATTGACAAAAAAAAGAAGAATGACAAAATGATGTGCCAATATTATTATTATTCTAACATTATGAGACGTAACAGGGAGGGCACAGCTCTACAGACTCTCCAGGTCTGAAATGGAAAACTGAAAAATGATGGTAATTAAAAGAACTTTCCTAAATGTGTCATCATAGTCCACTACTTTGTGTAACAATTTCTAATGACACGGAGGAGTCACCGGGGAGCACCATGTCTGCTGGGAGCTGCAGTTTTACAACAGTCGGAAATCTGCAGATTACTGGTTAAGTACAATAAATCTGCTTTGGTTTACGAGGTTTAAAGGGAACCTGTCACCAGAATTTTCGCTATTAAACTAAAAGAATCCCCTTCTGCAGCTCCTGGGCTGCATTCTAGAAAGGTTCCTCTTGCTACTGGCCCCCCTTTCAGACCTACATAACAACTTTATAAAATATTACCTTTTGCTATGGTAATGAGATTTGCTGGCCCCGAGGGCGGGCTGTATTGTGTCCGTTATTCCCCTTCCTGCCGCTGTTCGCCGTCCCCCCAGTGTTCATTTACATAGATGAGGCCGCCGCCCTCATCTTCCGTAGTGCTCCAGAAACTCGCGCATGCGCAGTGGCACTATCACGGGATTGAGCACTGTTTTCAAATCGCGAGCGCCGGTGATGTTATTGCGCAGGCGCGAGATTATGGGCGGGTACTTGAATGACGCTGGTGATGACATTCACAACCCCGCCCCTAATCTCGCGCCTGCGCAATAACATCACCGGCGCTCGCGATTTGAAAACAGTGCTATCCCGCGATAGTGCCACTGCGCATGCGCGAGTTTCCGGAGCACTACAGAAGATGAAGGCGGCGGCCTCTTCTATGTAAATGAACACTGGTGGACAGCGAACAGTAGCAGGAGGGGGAATAACAGACGAAATATAGCCCACCCCCGGGGCCAACAAACCTCATTACCATAGCAAAAGGTAATATTTTATAAAGTTGTTATTTAGGTCTGAAAGGGGGGCCAGTAGCAAGATGAACCTTTCTAGAATGCAGCCCAGGAGCTGCAGAAGGGGATTCTTTTAGTTTAATAGCGAAAATTCTGGTGACAGGTTCCCTTTAAGGGTGTATATTGCTAATCCCTGCTAGTGCATGCTCTCATAATCTCCCGCCTCGACTACTGCAACATCCTCCTCTGTGGTCTCCCTGCTAACACGCTCGCCCCTCTCCAGTCCATCCTTAATTCTGCTGCCCGACTGATCCACCTCTCGCCTCACTACCACCCCGCTTCTCCTCTCTGCATGTCCCTTCACTGGCTCCCAATCTTCCATCGTATCCAATTCAAACTACTAATACTGACTTACAAAGCCATCCACAAATTGTCTCCTCCATATATCTCTGAACTAATCTCTCGCTACACTCCAAAACGTAATCTCCGGTCCTCCCAAGATCTCCTTCTCTCCTCCTCTCTCATTCGCTCCTCATGCAACCGCCTCCAAGACTTCTCCCGAACATCCCCAGTCTTCTGGAACTCGCTGCCTCAACACGTCAGACTATCTACTACACTTGCAAACTTCAAACGGAACCTAAAGACTCATCTGTTCAGAAATGCCTATAACCTTCAATGACATCACTGCTTCACCACCGTGCGGAGCTGCCGCCCAATCACCGTGCGGAGCTGCCGCCCGACCACCGTGCGGAGCTGCCGCCCGACCCCCCCCCCCACCCCACCTACTGTCTCCTCCCCAAAATCCTTTAGAATGTAAGCCCGCAAGGGCAGGGCCCTCTTCCCTCTGTACTAGTGTGTCTATTGTAACTTGTATATGTGTTCTGTATATGTAACCCCCTTCTCATGTACAGCACCATGGAATCAATGGTGCTCTATAAATAAATAATAATAATAATAATAATAATAATAATAATAATAATAATAATAGTAATCCCTCGCTAACCATCCCTGTATAAATAAAGAGATCTTTCGAAAAAAGGGTTTCTAAAGATCCTTTATGATATGCTAATGAGCACAGAGACTAGTCGCAAGGGCATTAGTTAGTTCCCTACACTAGTCTGCCCTCAGGTGCATGCTGACATGCTATGCAATGCCCAGCGTCATTATCAGAAGTCACGGCACTTCCGGTCATGCGCACTATCAACCAGGTGTACTTGACTCGATTTCAGAGAGGTCTAGTGAGCATGACCGGAAGTGTCGGGGACTGCTGATCATGCGCACTGAGCCTAAACCCGGCGTCAGAGATAGTGACAACGGACACAGGTACATGCATCACCGCCGCTGACGCTGGGCAATAGGCATTGAATGGCATGTTAGCATGCCCCTGTGGATGTGCTAACATGCTAAGTGGGCGGATTAGTCAGGGGAACTAATGTCCTTGCGACTAGTCCCTGCGCTCATTAGCATATCATAAAGGATCTTTAGAAATACTTTTTCACAAGATCTCCTTATCTATGATAGTAAATGCTGGGACAGTTAGGGAGGGATTAGCAATATTCACCCAGAATTGCTCGTGGTTCTGGGTGCATATTGCACCTGACAGGTTCACTTTAAATTAAAGGGACTGACAAGTTAATAGCTTTAAGAAAAACTTTAAAAATGTCTATACTTGATATTTGTACCTTAAAAAGGGTTTTATTTACGGACTATTCTTAGGATAGGCCATCAATATCTGATCGGTGGGGATGTGACACCCGGCACATCCGTCAATCAGGTGTTACCGTACTAGTAGTGGCTGACATCTTTAAGTTCATTTTGTAAAAACGTAAAGGGGCATTCCGATCTCATACAATTATTGCATTATTATAGTTTATAGCATAGATGTACTTCAGGTATGTGTCCTAAATATAGAAAAGAAAAATGATCGGATGCATAGGCTTGCTCACCTGGAAAGGTTGTGTGAGACACAATAATAATATTTATTCACTTATAATTCCATAGTGCCCTACATACACCAGCAACATGGTCCCCATTGGTGCTAACAATCTAAATTCACAATTAGGATGTCTTTAGAGTGTGAGAGGATACCGGAGAACCGTGATAAAACCTACACAAACACAACCACAGAAACCGCACAAATGATGGCTGCAGCAGCCCCAATAGTGTGGAAGAGCAGACGATGGAAGGAGAAGGGAAAAAATCCACGCTGGATGTTATAAGAAGAGAAATGCAGGGTCATGGGAAAGGGGATTTATTTAATGTGTTTCGCAGTGGATACTCCTTCTTCAGGACAATCACATTTGGTATGGCTTCTAGAAATGGGAACATGCATCTGTTTTGAGGATCAGTATCTGAAGTGTGCCACTGTCAGTTCAGAGGTGGTTGAAATTCCCATACACATCTCTTCACTGACAGGGCCTCAGGCATGTGACAAGGCTCCATTCTCAAGATACATGTTGATACCATTGATAGGACCCACAAAAAAAAAACATATATTTAGTGGTGGGTGGACCCAGACTGTAAGGCGGGCTTTGCACGTTGCGACATCGCAAGCCGATGCTGCGATGTCGCACGTGATAGTCCCCGCCCCCGTCGCAGGTACGATATCGTGTGATAGCTGGCGTAGCGAAAATTATCGCTACGCCAGCTTCACATGCACTCACCTGCCCTGCGACCGTCGCTCTGGCTGGCGACCCGCCTCCTTCCTAAGGGGGCGGGTCGTGCGGCGTCATAGTGACGTCACACGGCAGGCGGCCAATAGCGGCGGAGATGAGCAGGATGTAAACATCCCGCCCATCTACGTCCTTCCGCATAGCCGCCGGCGGCAGGTAAGGAGATGTTCCTCGCTCCTGCGGCTTCATACACAGCGATGTGTGCTGCCGCAGGAATGAGGAACAACATCGTACCTGTCGCGGCACCGGCATTATGGAAATGTCGGTGAATGCAACAATGATACGATAACGACGTTTTTGCGCTCGTTCATCATATCATCTAGCATTTACACAGTACGATGTCGAAAGTGACGCCGGATGTGCGTCACTTTCGATTTGACCCCACCGACATCGCACGTGCGATGTCGCAACGTGCAAAGCCGCCCTAAAAGTCCGGACCCACGCGGTTTCAAAGGTACTGGAGTGCCGGGCCTGGAATTCCAGGCATTGATCTGGACATAAAAAAAAGAGAAAGAAAATAAGAATGAAGCAACTTACCTGGGGTCTTGCGCTGCTGTTACTGCTTCTACGGCCACTCATACACTTCCGGGGCCGCTCATTATCGCTCATCCATATGCACTGCTTTCCCCGCCCACTGGCAGTCCTGGCGACTGTGATTGGTTGCAGTCAGACGCGCCCCCAGCCTGTTTGACAGCATCTGACGGCATCCAATCACAGACGCTGGTGGGCGGGGAAAGCAATGCATATACAATGAAGGTAAATGAGTGGCTCCGGAAGTGAATGAGTGGCCTGGAAACAGTTACAGCTGTGCAATAGCCTTGTTAAGTATAGCATTCTACCACCAATTTTAATCTCCGAATTCTTGGCCCCATAGACTTACATGGGGACCGGCATCCGGCCTGGTACCGTATTTTTTTTTTAAATCCGGTTAAACCCGCTGGTACCGGTTACCTGCGAGTCCACCCATCACTATTTATGATATATTCAGTAACTATGCCATACATTTGTAAGACAATAACACCACTATAATGCTTCCTGTATTGATGAATAATTCTATACTTGCCAAACTCTCTTGGAATGTCTGAGAGACTCCTGGCAATAGACTAGACCTTACAAATTCTCAAAAATGTTGGCAAATCTCCTGTGTAGGGAACACTTTCAACTTTATTCATGTCCTCGGGATGTATATACAGTTGAAAGTTATAGCAGGGTAGAAATCCATTGGCTCCTTGCTCCACCACTTACTATGGTAGGTCACCACTTACTATGGTAGGTCACAGGTTTGGGGCGTCAGAGGATATCAGGCGGTGCGATTACATCTCTTCATTGGGCCGACTGCTACTCATCATGGGAGCAGTATATGATGAGTTTACGTTTTTTTTTTGTTTTTATTGGGCATAGACGATCTGTATGAGGGCACAAATGGGAGAAATATTATATGGGGGCACATTTACTACTTGGAGGCAAAGAGTGGGCACTATTACAGTGTGAGGGCACACAGGGGGCACTGTTACCATGTCGGGGTACAGATGGAGCACAGTTACAATGTAGGGTAAATACGACACAGCAGAAAGCGTCTATAGAGTCAGACACACACCTTCCGCGCATTGCCTCCATCCTCAGCATTAAAAAGGACCACCCACCAGGATTTTCCTATATAAACTAAAGCCAGTGCTATACTGGTGCTATCATGCTGATTCCATACATACCTTTAGTTGTGAGATCGGATGTATACTTTCTGAAATACAGGCAAGTAAAGGTTGTGAAATGCACTATTTGATTGACAGCAGCTACAGAATATCTATTAGGTGGGTCGGGTTTTGCTAGTTATTCCCGCCCCTGTCTGCCTGCCTGGCTTGCTTCGTCCTCTTTAACACACCCTATTGGCAAAAGGAATAGTAAAACTTAGTTTTTAATGTATTTATGCATTTCCAGGAGGAGTAATGTAAAAATGACATTATGTGGCGTTCTAAGAACAGATGCTCCCGAATTATTTCATGGTAAAAAGAAAATATTTAAAGGGGTGGTTCACCCATATTCATTATTAGCCACAACGATATTATGTTGAGAAACAAGGTTTCTCTCAAATACCTTGTGTTGCCAATAATGCCTGTGAGTGGCGGTATTGCAGTCCACTCTTCCCCATCGCCTGACTCCCGGGCTCCATGACCTCGTGGATCCGGTGATGTCAAGTCAACTTCCTGTTCACCCGACATCACCGCGGCCAGCCCCAGTCTCTGTGAGTTAGAGGTACTTCTCACATAGCGAGATCGCTGCTGATTCACGGTTTTTGTGACGCACCAGTGACCTCATCAGCGATCTCGCTGTGTGTGACACTGAGCAGCGATCTGGCCCCTGCTGTGAGATCGCTGCTCGTTACACACAGTGCTGGTTCATTTTTTGGACGTTGCTCTCCCGCTGTGAAGCACACATCGCTGTGTGTGACAGCGAGAGAGCAACAATCCTGAATGTGAAGGGAGCAGGAGCCGGCGTCTGACAGCCTGCGGTAAGCTATAACCAAAGTAAATATCGGGTAACCAAGCGAAGTGCTTTGCTTGGTTACCCGATATTTACCTTGGTTACTAGCGTCCGCTGCTCTCAGGCTGCCAGTGCCTGCTCCCTGCACACGTAGCCAGAGTACACATCGGGTAAATAAGCAAAGTGGTTTGCTTATTAACCCAATGTGTACTCTGGCTACGAGTGCAAGGAGCCAGCGCTAAGCGGCGTGCGCTGGTAACCAAGGTAAATATCGGGTAACCAAGCACTTGGTTACCTGATATTTACCTTAGTTACCATACGCAGCATCGCTTCCACGCGTCGCTGGGTGCTAGGTGCTGGTCACTGGTGAGATCTGCCTGTTTGACAGCTCACCAGCGACCATGTAGCGACGCACCAGCGATCCTGACAGGTCAGATCGCTGGTGGGATTGCTGGAGCGTCGCTAAAGTGTGACGGTACCCTTACTGGGCTGTAGGCAGTATTTCTCTGTTCATCACAGCCCAGTGTGACAGCCCAGCATCTCCCTGCTCTCTCCTTCACTGCAGAGTGTGCAAGCAGGAGACACGCTGGGCTGTGACGAGCAGTGAAACGCCGCCTACAGCCCAGTAACTCACAGAAACTGGGGCCAGCCGCGGTGATGTTAGGTGAACAGAAAGTTGACGTGACATTACCGGATCCCCGAGGTCGCGGAGCCCGGGGATCAGGTGATGGGGAAGAGCGGTCCGCAATAGCGCTGCTCACAGGCACTATGGGCAACACAAGGTATTTGAGAGAAACCTTGTTTCTCAACATAATATCGATGTAGCCAATAATGATCATGGGTGAACCATCTATTTAATAAAACTGCCATATCAGAAGAAGTGGCAAAGATATATCATTATAAAACACTTGTTAAACTACAGATAACTTATACATCTAAATATTTAAAGGGAATCTGTCTCCAGGTTTTTGCTCCCCATCTGAGAGCAGCATAATGTAGAGACAGAGACCCTGATTCCAGCGATGTGTCAATTACTGAACCATTTGCTGTCATTTTAATAAAATAACTGTTTTCTCTGCTGCAGATCTAGGAGTTATACAGAGCTCATGAATATGCTGGACTACCTGCAGCATACCAAGTAGTCCTCTAATGATAATCTACTGTTGATTAATCAGTGATTTTATCAAAAATAAACTGAGAAGCCCAGTAAGTGACACATTGCTGGAATCAGGATCTCTGCCCCTACGTTATGCTTCTCTCAGATTCTGTGAAAAAATCTGATGACAGATTTCCGTTAACTATTATTAATAGTAGAGATGAAGAAAAAGAGTCACAACATCCTTGTCTAACCCTTGGTAGTACATGCTCGCTGGACCAAAACGCTGCCTGTAGTCCTCTTCCTATCTGCTGGTGTAGCGCCCCTGAACCCATCAGGGCACTACAAGGTACTACATCCTGTCAAGATGTAGGGCCTACCCCCAGGGATCTGGAAGACTAGTGCCGGTAACATCAAAAAACATAACATCCCCAGTTTCCCTTTCCCAATCACTGGTGAATGACTAGTTTGGAACCCAATGAATGGCCACCCAGGGGTGGGGCCGATCTAGTCCACTAGACGACAACCAGGGGGGGAGGAGTGAGACAGGAGTTCAATCTGTAGTGACAGTTGTAAGAGACGGATGTGTCTTCAGACGGGGTGATGTAGCAGTGACCTAGTTGGTGAAGGAGAGTGGTTGCCAGGGAGGGTACGACGAGGTACCCCTGGAACCATAGCACCGACGGGGCACAGGGCCCTAGGTCAGGCGAACGCTTGACACTACCTGACAAATACCTGCACAGTGAGGGGAACATCCAGGAACTCATTGACCCAAGAATCCGGGGGCACCAGCAGTAACGAGGGAGGCAGGGTCCGGAACAGAACACCGACCCTACAGAGTTCACACTGCCCGCCGTATGGACCAGAGACTGAACGACAAACAAGAGGGGACCCCCATACACTCCAACCCACGGGGATCCTCCAACTAGTGAGAGGTGCAGGGGGAAGAAGCCACCAGGTCACCACACCAGAACTGGGACTAAAGGGACCAGGGGTCAAAACCAGCTGTCCTCAGTGAACCAGCATTACCACCGCTGTGATTAAACACCAGTTGCACTACATTCCCATCGTGTGGTCTCCCTTCTTTCCACGCCGAACTCCATCATTCACCCCCTGGGGTTCGGCCCTACTTGCGGAGGGCCCAACATCCATCAGCCCCAGTGGCAATAGACTGTGCAGCGGTGGCTCCATCTACCTAGCCACAACCCGCAAGTGGTGTCACAAAATAAACTCTCTAATTTTCCCTGTATATAACCTCTTTTCAAGCGACCCCCAGGGTCACGGAACCGGGCATCGGCCATAACACACCCGTGAGACAGCATCCCCGTACATATATGGCCCAGGACCAAGTACCCCATAGCCCTGGGGTGGGTCACTGGCATTACCAGTGACTCTTTTAATTAGACACCCAAGTATGAGGCGAACGTGTGACATCGTAAGAACCCCACTAGTAAGAAGAGGCGATGGAGAGGCCAGCAGTTTGGAGGAGGTACACAGACAGGGCTCTGGTCCGCTGCCATGGAATACTGATGTGGCTGCTGGATCAGGTTTTTTTTGCTCAACTTTAATATAATAAAAAAAACAAGGAATTTCTATTCATGCACTTTCAAAGCACAGGGTATATACACGTCACCAAACCGCACCTCATACGACAGGACAGGGCATAATCGGTTTAGTGAAATGGAGTAATATTTGATGTGAGCGTAAGACAATAGTTGTGTAATATTGATGTCTCTTACATAAATGTAATAATTGTGAGTAATTCAGTAGCGACAAAGTGATACATGAATTATATAATACTTGATGTAATAATGATATTCGCAATAGTAATGATTTTTGGAATAGGGAGGCACGATACATGAACAATGTATTAGTTGTCATAAGAAATTAGAGAGTTGATGTTATACTAAGGCAATAATTATATACAGTAATAGTGTAGTAGTGACGTTGTAGTATATGTTATGGGGATACAATTACATATCCTTATCAATATAGTAATAGTTAGCGGGGTTTCCAGAAATTATATTCTTTGGGTTCGTCGGCTTGTATTCCATGAAAATCAAAAATTCAGCATTCACCTTCCCAAGCTTCAAAATGCCTTTCCAATGCTTTTCCAATCTATATGGACAGGATGCAGCAGTGACGTCACAAGTAAAGCGACCTCTGTAACCAATCAATGGGGATGCTGATATAGATGGCACAAGCCACTGAGACGATTGATTGGCTGCAGTGGTCAGAGGGGCTATTGGCATAATCAAACAGATGCAGTCTCTCAACAAAGTATGCAGCAATTGCTGAGAGGCATCGCTGGAGTAGGAGTGGGGGAGTTTTTTTAGGAAGTCCAAAAATCATTCCTGGAAAACACTTGGAACTTAATAACAGGTAACAAAATATTTGACCTAATAGCGATACAATGCTGATATAACAGTTAATGTTATCGTTGATATTCTTGTGATATAGTGGTTATATATTATTAGTATGAGAAAGAAACCAGTCTTATAATAATTAAAAGGTCCAACCACCAGGATTTTCCTATATAAACTAAAGCCAGTGCTATACTGGGGCTATCATGCTGATTCTATACATACCTTTAGTTTTGAGATCGGATGTATATTTTCTGAAATACAGCCAAGTGAAGTTTCTGTCTGCCTGTCTGTCCTCCCTCCCCCCTGTCCTTCCTCCCCCCTGTAATAACAGAGACACGGGTAGAAAGGACAGGCAGGCAGACAGAGGCAGGAATAACTAGCAAAACCCAACCCTCCTATTAGATATTCCGTTGCATCTCTCATCTAATAACAGTGTATTTCACAAACTTTACTTGCCTGTATTTCAGAAAATATATATCCGATCTCACAACTAAAGGTATGTATAGAATCAGCATGATAGCACCAGTATAGCACTGGCTTTAGTTTATATAGGAAAATCCTGGTGGTTGGTCCTCTTTAACGTTATAGTGATGATATAGTAATGCCACAATTGATTTATCAGTAGGTGATATAATAGTGACGTAGTAAGGACATAGTGGACAAAGTAGACGTGATTTAAAATATAAAACATAATAAAAAGTGATGAAACAACTGAGAAAATCGTGATACATTAGTGAAAATATGGTAAAGTCATAAAGGTTGTTCATTTTTATAAGTGATAACATTATTGTGATGTAATTGAGAATAGCCAGGAAAAGAATAAATAAAAGATACAATAAATGTTTGTTACCAAGGCACACATACCATAGAGTACGTCATAGGCTGCCATAAGGCCCCTTGGTGAGAAGGGTCAACCCTATTTGATCCTATATACCGTATATATTGCTAGTGGGTGAAGAGAACCTACGGTTTCCCCATCTAAGGGAATTATAACACTAAATCCCAAAAAGTTGGGGAACTATGTAAAATAAAAAGAAGTCAAAAGTTCAATCATTTTGAAATGTCTTACTGTTATATTTTATTCACCACAAAATATAGAACACAGATCAGAGACTGAAAGTTAGACATGTTTTAATTGGATGTAAAAAAAAAATGACCATGTTTGGATATTGATGACTGCAACACATCTCAAAAAACAGGACAGGGACAGGATTAACAAATGGCTGGAAAAGTAAGTGATACTAATAAAAATCAGCTGGCGTTTCAATTTTGAAGTTACATGACTATGTACAGTTAGGTCCAGAAATATTTGGACAGTGACACAATTTTCGCGAGTTGGGCTCTGCATGCCACCACATTGGATTTGAAATGAAACCTCTACAACAGAATTCAAGTGCAGATTGTAACGTTTAATTTGAAGGTTTGAACAAAAATATCTGATAGAAATTGTAGGAATTGTACACATTTCTTTACAAAAACTCCACATTTTAGGAGGTCAAAAGTAATTGGACAAATAAACCAAACCCAAACAAAATATTTTTATTTTCTATATTTTGTTGCGAATCCTTTGGAGGCAATCACTGCCTTAAGTCTGCAACCCATGGACATCACCAAACGCTGGGTTTCCTCCTTCTTAATGCTTTGCCAGGCCTTTACAGCCGCAGCCTTCAGGTCTTGCTTGTTTGTGGGTCTTTCCGTCTTAAGTCTGGATTTGAGCAATTGAAATGCATGCTCAATTGGGTTAAGATCTGGTGATTGACTTGGCCATTGCAGAATGTTCCACTTTTTTGCACTTATGAACTCCTGGGTAGCTTTGGCTGTATGCTTGGGGTCATTGTCCATCTGTACTATGAAGCGCCGTTCGATCAACTTTGCGGCATTTGGCTGAATCTGGGCTGAAAGTATATCCCGGTACACTTCAGAATTCATCCGGCTACTCTTGTCTGCTGTTATGTCATCAATAAACACAAGTGACCCAGTGCCATTGAAAGCCATGCATGCCCATGCCATCACGTTGCCTCCACCATGTTTTACAGAGGATGTGGTGTGCCTTGGATCATGTGCCGTTCCCTTTCTTCTCCAAACTTTTTTCTTCCCATCATTCTGGTACAGGTTGATTTTTGTCTCATCTGTCCATAGAATACTTTTCCAGAACTGAGCTGGCTTCATGAGGTGTTTTTCAGCAAATTTAACTCTGGCCTGTCTATTTTTGGAATTGATGAATGGTTTGCATCTAGATGTGAACCCTTTGTATTTACTTTCATGGAGTCTTCTCTTTAATGTTGACTTAGAGACAGATACACCTACTTCACTGAGAGTGTTCTGGACTTCAGTTGATGTTGTGAACGGGTTCTTCTTCACCAAAGAAAGTATGCGGCGATCATCCACCACTGTTGTCATCCGTGGACGCCCAGGCCTTTTTGAGTTCCCAAGCTCTCCAGTCAATTCCTTTTTTCTCAGAATGTACCGACTGTTGATTTTGCTACTCCAAGCATGTCTGCTATCTCTCTGATGGATTTTTCTTTTTTTCAGCCTCAGGATGTTCTGCTTCACCTCAATTGAGAGTTCCTTAGACCGCATGTTGTCTGGTCACAGCAACAGCTTCCAAATGCAAAACCACACACCTGTAATCAACCCCAGACCTTTTAACTACTTCATTGATTACAGGTTAACGAGGGAGACACCTTCAGAGTTAATTGCAGCCCTTAGAGTCCCTTGTCCAATTACTTTTGGTTTAAAGGGGTGCAATGTTAGTCCGCCTCCACGTGGTGCACCCTGGGTAACGCTAAAGGACTAACAATCTTGATGATGGTCCCTTTAAAAAGAGGAGGCTATGCATTACAGAGCTATGATTCCTAAACCCTTTCTCCGATTTGGATGTGAAAACTCTCATATTGCAGCTGGGAGTGTGCACTTTCAGCCCATATTATATACCGTATTTTTCGGACTATAAGACGCACCTGACCATATGACGCACCCTGGTTTTAGAGGAGGAAAATAGGAAAATAAAATTTTAACCAAAAAATATGATCATGACACACTGTTATGGGGCGAGGATCTGCTGCTGACACTGTTATGGGGGTAATGTCCCCAAATTCTCTACTAAGGTTCCCCATTCTGATAAGGATCCTCCTGCCTTGTATATGATCCTGCTCATATACCCCCCATCCTGCTAATAATATACCCCCATCCATCCTGCTCATGATATACCCCCATCCATCCTGCTCATGATATGCCCCCATACATCCTGCTCCTGATATGCCCCCATCCATCCTGCTCATGATATGCCCCCATCCATCCTGCTCATATGCCCCCATCCATCCTGCTCATGAAATGCCCCCATCCATCCTGCTCATGAAATGCCCCCATCCATCCTGCTCATGATATGCCCCCATCCATCCTGCTCATGAAATGCCCCCATCCATCCTGCTCATGAAATGCCCCCATCCATCCTGCTCATGATATGCCCCCATCCATCCTGCTCATGATATGCCCCCATCCATCCTGCTCAAGATATGCCCCCATCCATCCTGCTCATGAAATGCCCCCATCCATCCTGCTCATGATATGCCCCCATCCATCCTGCTCATGAAATGCCCCCATCCATCCTGCTCATGAAATGCCCCCATCCATCCTGCTCATGAAATGCCCCCATCCATCCTGCTCATGAAATGCCCCCATCCATCCTGCTCATGAAATGCCCCCATCCATCCTGCTCATGAAATGCCCCCATCCATCCTGCTCATGAAATGCCCCCATCCATCCTGCTCATGAAATGCCCCCATCCATCCTGCTCATGAAATGCCCCCATCCATCCTGCTCATGAAATGCCCCCATCCATCCTGCTCATGAAATGCCCCCATCCATTCTGCTCATGAAATGCCCCCATCCATCCTGCTCATGAAATGCCCCCATCCATCCTGCTCATGAAATGCCCCCATCCTGGTAAATGGCGTGTATCCTGTGGCACAGGAAAAAAAAATAAACGTTTATACTTACCCTTCCTCACTCCCTGAAGCACCGATCTCTGTCTCAGCTGCAGCGCCGCTGTGTGGAGCCGTCACCGGTGTCTGCAGCATCGCGTCTTCCTGTCTGTGCCGGCGGTAAGCTGATCGATTCTGGTGGATACTAGCGGTGCGCACAGCGATGACGTCATCGCGGTGCGCGCCGCTAGTGTCGAGATCAGCTGACCGCCGGCACAGACAGGAAGACGCGATGCTGCAGAGGGGCGGCTCCACACACTGTGATGGGTGAGTACACTGATTCACTGCACCCCGCGCTGATAATGATGCACGGGGGGCAGTGAATACAGCCGCACATGATCACTCCAGGCTGTAGTTGCCAGGGGTGATCACGGCCGGCTGCTAATTATGCACGCACCACCCCCCGCCCATCACCCCGCCCACCTGTCAGCGCCGGTTTCGCTGAGAGATGATGGGCGGGAGGATGGGCGTGCATATGTAATGAGCGGGCCCACGTGGTCACGGCAGGCTGTTACAGCCTGCTCGTGCCGCCGATGACCCGCTGCACCGCAGCACCCTCATTCCCCACAGCCTTATAGTCAGACCATAAGACGCACCCCCCACTTTCCCCCAACATTTGGGGGGAAAAAAGTGCGTCTTATGGTCCGAAAAATACGGTATATAATTGTATTTCTGAACATGTTTTTGTAAACCGCTAAAATAACAAAACTTGTGTCACTGTCCAAATATTTCTGGACCTAACTGTACTACTTCCATCACAACAGCATGGCTTTGCAGGAGAGTGTTGGTGACAAACTGGCCGCCTGCAGTCCAGACCTCTCACCTATAGAAAACATTTGTCATATTGTGAAATGAAAAATCTGGAAAAGACACCGGACTGTTCGCAGCCAGAAACCTACACCAGACATCATTCCTCTCCCAAAACTCCAGCAATTGGTCTCCTCACTTTCCAGACTGTTGTAAAAAGAAGAGTGGATGCTACATAATGGTAGACATCACCCTATCCCAAATTTTTGAAAATTGTTTCTGCCATCAATTTCTCAATTAGTAAAATTTTTCAAATGAAATGGAAAAATGACCAACAATCAGCTACTGATGTGTTGTATGTTTTATTGTGCATATAATGTAGTAATAAGAGATTTCCAAATCATTGCATTCTGGTTTCCTTTACATTTTACACAGGGTCACAACTTTTTGGAATTGGGCTTGTATAGGGTTACCAAACAGGGCGATATGTATTTTGCCTACTGGCCATGCATCTGATATTTAGCACCAAGACATTCTGTTCTGAGGGGCAAATTCCAAACCATAAATGGACCAATCAAAACTGTGAGCCCTAGAATTGATGGAACTAATGTAGATAGACTACTAGTGGCGTAACTAGAGTTTGATGGGCCCTGGTGCAAAATTTGGACCTGGCCCCCTCTTATGTTGGTCAGATGTATTGATATGGATGTATACATTTAGCATTCTAAATTCTATAAAGACATATGAGTTGCCCCCATTATGTAGTACTGTCCCCAATCCTGTTCTAATATTCCCCATCCTGGGCTCCTTCCTGGTATATATGTCCCCTATCCTAGTATATATGTTCCCCATTCTAGTCCACATCCTAATTTATATATAACCCGATCCTGGTATGTATGTCCCCCATCCTGGCATATATGTCCCCCCATCCTGATATATATGTCCCCATCCTGGTATATATGTTCCCCATCCTAGTATATATGTTCCCCATTCTAGCCCACATTATGGTGTATAATGGTGTATATATAACCCCATCCTGGTAATATTGTCCCTCATCCTGCTATATATGTCACCATCCTGGCATATATGTCACCATTCTGGTATAAATGTTCTCATACTGGACCCCTCCTGGTAAATACTGTCCCCCTCCTGGTATATATGTTCCCATCCTGGTAAATATGTCTCCGTTCTGTCTAATGCAATAAAAAAGAACATTGTACTCACCGTCCCTGGAATTGTCCTCCTGTGTACCCAGCGCACCGCAGCTGGCAGCTTTCATTAGTGTTGGTGCTATTGCAATGCATGACGTCATTGCCATGCGCCGCCCTCAATGACTGAGACACAGATGAAAGCTGCTGACTTCGGTTTGGCCAGCAGCATATATCGCAGTACAGGGACCCGACGGGACTCTGCACTGCGATGCATTTCAGCTGGATGTGCAGCCTCAGACTACTTGGACAACTTGTTCTCATTCCCCTTGTTTGCCCCAGAAAAATAAAGGGTGCTTTACACGTTGTGATATCTGTACCCGCCCCCGTCGGTTGTGCGTCACGGGCAAATCGCTGCCCGTGGCTCACAACATCGCTAACACCCGTCACACGGACTTACCTTCCCTGTGACGTAGCTCTGGCCGGCGAACCGCCTCCTTTCTAAGGGGGCGGTTCGTGCGGTGTCACAGCGACGTCACACGGCAGCCATCCAATAGCAGAGGAGGGGCGGAGATGAGCGGCCAGAACATGCCCCCCACCTCCTTCCTTCCTCATTGCCTGTGGACGCAGGTAAGGAGATGATCGTCGCTCCTGCAGTGTGTCACGTCGCGATGTGTGATGCCGCAGGAATGAGGAACAACCTTGCTACGTACCAGACAACGATTTTTGGCAAATGAACGACCTCTCATATACCAACAATTTTTGTCTCTTTTGCGATCGTTTAAGGTCGCTCTTGCCTGTCACACGCTGCGATGTCGCTAACGGCGCTGGATGTGCGTCACAAACACCGTGACCCCGACAATACATCGTTAGTGATGTCGCAGCGTGTAAATGGCCCTTAGGCCTATACTCACCTCTGGTGTGACCGTGTGACATTGTTATGACATGCGGTCATTGCGACCAATCAGCGTTGGCTTCCTTCAACCCCACCTTTGGACATTTGAGCAGGAAGTCAGCGCTCACATCCTGCTCAAATATCTGAAAGCGGGGTGAAGGAAGCCAGCGCTGATTGGTGGCGGGAATCGCGTGTCATAACAATATCACTTGGGCCCTGAGTACATGACTTCAGGCACCACTGGAACCGCAGCTGCACCAGAGGGGAGTATAGGCTTATTTATTTTAACGAGAATAAGTAGTTGTCCAAGTAGTGGACATTCATTTTGACAAAACTGTAAAAAATCATGAATTTCAATATGGGCAATATGACTTTAGTCTATAGGTTGTATCTAGCTGCACTGTAATTCCAGACACAGCCTATATACAAGAGTGGAGCTGTTTTAGGCGTTAAAGAAAACCCACAAATCATTTGTTTCCACTTTTATACAATGACACCTTTCATTTGTTATCAACTGATTATAGCTTTGTAGGGATTAACTGTCTTTCCCAGACTCATGAATAAAAATAACTACAGTACATTGACAATGGCGAGCTTTGGACTGCAGGAAGAAGCAAGAAGATAATCCGAGCAGGTATTACCGAGGCTGCTAAGAAGCACCTTGGTTGTTTGAAAGCCCCTGCGGGAATCTCAAGTTCAGCCTTGTTATTTTTGCTATTCACAGGGTGTGGAGGGGGATAGTCATTACCTTAGTCTGAAGCAGGTATAAGCTTGTATGAAAGGTTATTATTTATAGCCACACCCAATTCTTAATATATTCTCCACCCAAAGCAACACCCATACCGACACCAAGAAAACTCTGCAGAGAGAAGCAGTGGGGATTTGTTCGATAGTTGTGTATTTATGTATTTTATGTATGTACAGTATGCATGTATGTACGAGTATGTATGTATCTATCTATTTTAGTAGAAGGATTTATCATTATTTATATAATTGGCGCATTCATTTTTGGGGACTTACAAAATCATGATGAATTGAGTACTGGTCCCATGCTCTTGTGAGAAGACATATTAAAGGGACCCTGTCACCACTTTTTCGGCCTATAACCTGCAGCCACAACCAGTGTGCTCTTATATACAGCATTCTAAAATGCTGTATATAAGAGCCCAGGCCGCTGTGTAGAACATAAAAAACACTGTATAATACTTACCTAATGGTCATGCTGTGGTGGAGTTGAGCCATATGGGTGTCTCCGTTCTCCGGTGCCAGCGCCGCCTCTTTCGGCCAGCCTGTGTACATGACACATCCTACATCATACACATTCGCCGATCCCGCGCAGGCGCACTACAATACTTTGATCTGCCTTGCTCAGGGCAGATCCAAGTGCGCCTGCGCAGAACCTCAATGGCGGCGAGTGTGTATGATGTAGGCGCGTCATGCACCCCAAAAGAAGAAGAAACGCGATGAACCATCATAGTCATTAAATAGATTTTTTTATTATTATAATTTATTCATATATAAACAAGTACACGGTAGAAAATTGGGGAGCATACAAAAAGGGGTGCACAGACCCCAGAATGGCGCCCACACCCAATGATATCATGCACCCCGGCTACACAAGAAGGAAGACAAAGATGGCCGAAAGACGCCGGCACCGGACAACGGCGACGCCCATCTGACTCAAATCCACTGCAGCGCGCCTGTTAGGTGAGTATTATAAAGTGATTTTTATGTTCTACACAGTGGCCTGGGCTCTTATATACAGCATGTTAGTGTGCCTCCCCCGTGACAGCAGACGGGCTGCTCGGACCCGGATCCGCAGTGGCTCGAGGGGTCTCCGGATCCGAGGCAGCACGCGGCACCCTCGGAAATAAAGGGGGGGATTGTTGGTGGTTTTGGGATAATGTTCATGACGCCACCCACGGTGTGTGTTAACGTGAGGGACCACCGCTGCCGGTTTTGAGGAGACCGGGGACGCTTGTGTGTGGCAGCTGAAGTTGTTAACCCCTCCGTGGTGTCCCGGGGTCCGGTGATGGATGGTGTGGGGAACCCGTCGGGTGCAAGGGGGGGTAACGTGTACTCACATAGTCCAAAGTTACTGATGCTGACACACGGTAAACCAAACTCTTGAGCACTCTGTGGTCCTTGGACGGGCACGCTGGGTCCGTGTCATCTTGGTATTGCCTGTTGACCTGAAGCCTTGTCCCTTGGCACTGTGTGTCCTACGTGTGGATCCCTTACACTTGAAGCGTTTCGGGTCCCGCTCACCTGCGTGGCTAGCAGGGTGAGCTTGCTCTCAGGGTTCACGCTTGGGATTTTCTGGACGGTTGTGGGAAGTCCTATCCCCCTCGTTGCGCTAGTACCCTGGATTCTGGAGCTGGTGGGGAACGGTTCCTGAAGATTCCGTTTCCGTCGGGTGAATTACTGGTCTGTGTGAAGCTACTTCACCATGCAGAAGGGCAGATTGCACGGCACCCTTGTGACAACCTGATAGGCCAGGGCGTCACATTAGAATGCTGTATATAAGAGCCCAGTGGTGGTGTGTTACGGGGCTGCCTGGTATAACTAATTACGAGTAACAGGCAGTCAGGGCCCACCATGCAACTGCTGCTAGTGACAGCAGAAAAGGGTGTCTGTACCACAGAAGTAGTACTTATTCCTGTTACTTCACAGCAACACAAGGACTAGTACGACACACCCTGTTTAACTCACAGCAAGTAGCGTATTAGCATAAACTAATATGTGGTAGCAAATACATAAGTTAGGGCGACTACCCCATACGAATAGGAAATACCTCTGTTGCTTCACAGAAGTAAGCTAGTAAATTAAAAAAGCATAAACAATGCTCCTAGGTAAGGAGAGAATGCACAGGTCTCCTGTTAATGGTCACAGGCAAACCTAAGAACTAACCTCTATTATGCTCATAGAGGAAGTGTAATATGACAACTGATAACAGAGAGCAATAGCTTTCTCTGAAATGGCTCAAGTGCAAGTCCCTGTCCAAGCCCCGTGTGCTAACTGCACTATAAGGAGCCAGGGAACTCTCTATGCTATCCGCAGAGAGTAAACAGGAGCGAAGGGGGAGAGGTTCCTACCTAGCCCGACTCCCCTAAAGCATGGGAAGCGGGTATATTATGCAGACTCGCATGGAGTGTCTACTCCCACACAAGCACATGTAACGACTGAGCCCCGAGAGGCGGTCTCCAGGGCCCTTTATAAACTTGGCTCCACCCACAAGATGGAGGATAATTAACAGGAATGACCCTGGGCCAATAGTAACGAGCAACGACAGAAGTGACGTCACCCTCGGCCAATCATGTAATGCCACGTCACATGCCGAGGACCATGTGATCCCCGCATCATCTGTGACATCACCCATTGCCAATCATGTAATGCCACATCGCAGACATGCTCAGAACAGAGTACACACTTAGCCTCAGAAATGACTAAGTCCGTGAGCATGCTCAGTAGCTCAAAATTGGGACTTAGACTCAGGAAGCTAAGAAGTTCCCAAACGACTGGAACGACGCAAACGAGAAGCAGAAGGGGAATATGGAGCAACAGACCCAGGGGCCGTAACAGTACCCCCTCTAGAGCCCCCCCCCGGCGGTGTAGGTAAGCAGCTATGAGGTCAGGAGCATTAATAGCCTCCTCCGGCTCCCAAGACCGGTGTTCCGGACCATAACCCTCCCAATCAACTAAAAAAAACCTGCGACCTCGTACCCGTTTAACGCCAACAATAGCCCGTACAGGATAGTCGGTTTGGGACGAGTCAGAAGATTGAGAAGATTCATCCCTAGCCTGAGAGAGAATAGCAGGTTTCAATAGGGAGACATGAAACTTGTCATGGATTCGGAGATGGGATGGTAACGTCAACTGGTACACTACCGGATTTATTTGCCGGAGAACCTCATAGGGACCCAGGTAACGTGGAGCAAACTTGGCCGACCCCGTTCTGACTTTGATGTTCCTGGCAGAGAGCCAAACAAAGTCGCCTGGGGAATACACCGATGCCGGGCGACGGAGACGATCAGCCCTCGGGCTCATGCGGTCCTTGGCCGCTTGGGCATGATCCCATACATCTCTGGCGGTAGTCGCCCAATCAGAAACCAGAGGAGTGGGAGTAGTGGCAGGAAAAGGCATAGGGACCCGGGGATGTTGTCCATTGTTAAGGACAAAAGGGGTTTGACCCGTAGCCTCAGCCACCGAGTTGTTAAGGGCGAACTCTGCCCAAGGAAGGAGTGAAGACCAATAATTATGGTGTGCTGAAAAAAAATGACGAAGGTACTTAATTAATGTCTGGTTCGTACGTTCCACCAACCCATTGGTCTGGGGATGATTGGCCGAAGAGATGTTTAACTCAATCTGCAAGAGGCTGCAAAAGTCACGCCAAAACTGAGATGCAAACTGAGGACCCCTGTCGCATACTATGCGATCAGGCATCCCATGCAATCTGAAGACGTGCTGGAGAAAGAGACTGGCCAAGACCCTAGATGAGGGAAGGCCATGCAGAGGAACCAGATGAACTATTTGTGAAAAGTGATCAGAGAGTACCCAGATGAAACGGTGGCCTTGTGAGGATGGGAGTTCTCCTACAAAATCCATTCCCACAACCTCCCAAGGTTTATCGGGTACGGGCAGTGGGTGTAGAAGACCAGCCGGTCTCTGATGCGAAAGACGGTTTCGTGCACAGGAATAGCAAGAACGAATGTATCTCCTGACTTGGTTAGCCAGATTAGGCCACCAGTACCATCTCTCGATTAGCTCTTGCGTCCGCCTGACACCGAAATGCCCACCAAGCTTAGAAGTATGAGCCCAAGACAGAATATCATTCTGTCTTGGTGGAGGTACAAAGGTCCTCCCAGGTGGTATTTGGTCAAGAGTCACTGGAGAAAGGGTGTGAAATGCCTGAGATGGTAAGATAAGGCGAGGGACATCATCTTCCTCATGAGTAGGCTCCATGGACCACGAGAGTGCATCTGCCTTATTGATCTTGTCTCCGGAGAGAAAATGTACTGTGAAATGAAACCGGGAAAAGAACAAGGCCCAACGTACCTGTCAAGGGTTTAGACGTTGTGCCGTCTGGAGGTAAGTAAGGTTTTTATGGTCAGTAAAAACCTGGACAGCATGTCTAGCACCCTCAAGCAGATGATGCCACTCTTCAAAAGCCAATTTCATGGCAAGAAGTTCTCGGTCCCCAATGGCATAATTTCTCTCTGCTGGAGAGAAAGTCTTAGCGAAAAAGAAACAGGCTCTTTTCCTCCCATTGGTATCTTTTTGAAACAGCACAGCCCCGGCTCCCACAGAGGATGCGTCCACCTCCATGATAAAAGGTTTGTTCTCATCAGGTCGCTGGAGAACAGGCGCACTACAGAAATAAGACTTGATAGAGACAAAGTCCTGTGTAGTCTCAGCCGACCAAACCTTGGGATTTGCTCCCTTTTTCGTCAGGGCCACCAAAGGAGCGACTAGGGTGGAGAAGTGGGGAATAAATTGCTGGTAATAGTTAATGAACCCTATGAATCTCTGTACCGCCTTGAGAGACCTAGGTTCAGACCATTCCTGCACTGCAGACACCTTAACGGGATCCATCGCCAATCCCTCATGGGAGATAATATATCCCAAGAAGGAGACCGACCTTTGCTCGAAGACGCACTTCTCGAGCTTTGCGAATAACGAATGCTCCCTTAGCCGAGAAAGCACTCGAATCACATCCTGCCGGTGCGTATTGAGATCGGGAGAAAAAATTAATATGTCATCCAGATAGACGACAGATGACAGTAGAAGGTCTCGAAACACATCATTTATGAAGTCTTGGAATACTGCTGGGGCGTTGCATAAACCAAAGGGCATAACCAGGTACTCATAGTGACCGTCTCTGGTATTAAATGCGGTCTTCCATTCATCGCCCTCACGGATGCGTACCAGGTTATAAGCCCCACGCAGATCTAACTTGGTAAAGATGTGAGCACCTCGGAGTCTATCAAAGAGCTCTGCAATAAGAGGTAGGGGATACTTATTTTTCACAGTAATGGCATTGAGACCCCTGTAATCTATACATGGTCGCAAATCACCCTCTTTTTTGCGCACAAAAAAGAACCCTGCTCCTGCGGGGGAAACGGATTTGCGAATAAACCCCTTCTCTAGGCTCTCTTTGATATAAGCAGCCATAGCCTCAGACTCTGGTATAGAAAGGGGGTAAACTGTGCCCTTAGGTGGAATGGCACCCGGAATGAGGTCTATGGCGCAATCGTAGGGTCTGTGAGGAGGAAGTTTCTCGTCACCCTGCTTAGAGAAAATGTCTGCATACTCCAGGTAAGGAGTAGGTAGAGAGGAGACGTCAGGGGTCTTGATGGTAGACACTGTCTTGGAGGTTTTGGATAGACAATGAAACTGACACCCTGCATCCCATCTGATAATACCATCAGACCGCCAATCTATCAAAGGCAGGTGCAGACGCAACCAGGGTAAGCCTAAGAGCTCGTCGTCAGTACTCTCAGGTAACACGAGAAACGAGATGTCCTCAGAGTGACCATGTGTAAGGTAAGTTGTAAGGGTACAGTCCTTAGTGTTATTGCTTCTGAGAGTATAGTACCATTGACCACTTGTACCGGAATAGCACTAGGTAAGATAGTGGATGGGATGTTATGTCTGGAAACAAAGGCAGAGGAGACAAAGTTGCCATCTGCTGAATAATTAAAAGGGATGACAGATGGAGTTCCAGACAAATGTGAGCGGCCACTCAAAATAGCATAACAAGCAAAAAAGAGGAAACTGAGTTTTATAAGGCCTTGCATAGTCAAAGACAGACACGCACCCAATAGTTATATAATTATTTATTAGAAAAAATCAATAAATAGGGGCACTGTCATGTAAAGTAACGACATAAAAATACTGACAATGGTTAGGAATACCGAAGTCAGAGATGTCCCATACTAGGACCTCAACAGCATCATATTGTATAAGGAAATTAGTTCCAACATTAAAAAGTGCGATGGATGGCCCAAGCAGTCAATGAAAAAAGGCCCAACATGGCACATAGAGTAAAAGGGGGGCATATACCATTATTTAACGTTGGAGCAAGTGCTTACTCATATATGGTGCCAATATGAACGCCGTATCAAAGGTCCAGGTAGTAGAGGGAAACGCCCCGACGCATTTCGCAGATAGAGCTTCCTCAGGGGGCAGTTGCCATCTGCTCCAGAATCCTCAAATGCCTGAATGGGCAATGGTTGGGAAGAAGCAAAACACAAATGACCCTTAAAAAAGCATTTAGAGGGTGAAGGTGACTTATCTAGCAACTGCCCTCTAACAGTCACTAGACCTGGGAGTTTCCGTGAGAGGATCCCTTACATGAGGAACACTTATTGGCATAGTGTCCTACCCGGTGGCATACAAAGCAAACTGGGGGAGTAGCTTTGTGGGGTATAGGAGACGTACTGCCTAATTCCAAAGAGACTGGGGAATTCTCCGAGGTAGACCGCAAAGTTGGCGAGACCAGTAGGTCAGGTACTGGACTGACTTTAGAACGAGAGGTACCTAACTCGAGCTTACGCTCTTTATGGCGTACATCTATCCTCATTGCCACAGTGATAAGCTCCTCCAATGTTGGAGGAACTTCTCTAGTGGCAAGAGCGTCTTTAACGTAGACAGCCAGACCTCGCCAAAAAATAGGAATCAGAACTCTCTCTGGCCAATCCAGCTCAGAGACCAGAGTTCGGAAGTTAATAGCATACAGGCTAGTAGAGGAAGACCCCTGAGACAAGTCTAGAAGCCTTAAGGCCGAATCATGTGTGACTTGTGGACCTAAGAAGACAGCCTTTAATGCCCCTAAGAAGGATGTAGCAGAATGTAAAACTACATCCTCATGTTCCCAGAGAGGCGTAGCCCACTCTAAGGCCTTATCTTGAAGGAGTGAGATAATAAACCCCACTTTCACCCTTTCATTGGGAAAGTGAGAAGCATTAAGTGCCAGGTGTATTTGGCACTGGCTGACAAACCCCCGACATGTCTTGATATCACCCGAGTACTTATTTGGGAGAGCAAGACGGGGTTCATGAGAGGAAGTCAGTACTGCAGTAACAGGTTTTTCCTCAACAGACTTGAGTCTAACCTCAAGCTGTTGAATATAGCACTGTAGATGCTGTAACTCTGCCATCACAGCCAGGCCCTTGGCTCAGTCGTAATTTTACGGGGCTGCCTGGTATAACTAATTACAAGTAACAGGCAGTCAGGGCCCACCGTGCAACTGCTGCTAGTGACAGCAGAAAAGGGTGTCTGTACCACAGAAGTAGTACTTGTTCCTGTTACTTCACAGCAACACTAGGACTAGTACGACACACCCTGTTTAACTCACAGCGAGTACCGTATTAGCATAAACTAATATGTGGTAGCAAATAAATAAGTTAGGGCGACTACCCCATACGAATAGGAAATACCTCTGTTACGTCACAGAAGTAAGCTAGTAAATTAACAAAGCATAAACAATGCTCCTAGGTAAGGAGAGAATGCACAGGTCTCCTGTTAATGGTCACAGGTAAACCTACGAACTAACCTCTATTATGCTCATAGAGGAAGTGTAATATGACAACTGATAACAGAGAGCAATAGCTTTCTCTGAAATGGCTCAAGTGCAAGTCCCTGTCCAAGCCCCGTGTGCTAACCGCACTATAAAGAGCCAGGGAACTCTCCATGCTATCCGCAGAGAGTAAACAGGAGCGAAGGGGGGAGAGGTTCCTACCTAGCCCAACTCCCCTAAAGCATGGGAAGCGGGTATATTATGCAGATTCGCATGGAGCGTCTACTCCCACACAAGCACATGTAACGACTGAGCCCCGAGAGGTGGGCTCCAAGGCCCTTTATAAACTTGGCTCCGCCCACAAGATGGAGGATAATTAACAGGAACGACCCTGGGCCAATAGTAACGAGCAACGACAGAAGTGACGTCCCCCTGGGCCAATCATGTAATGCCACGTCACATGCCGAGGACCATGTGATTCCCGCATCATCTGTGACATCACACACGGCCAATCATGTAATGCCATGTCACATGCCGAGGACAATGTGATCCCCGCATCATCTGTGACATCACCCACGGCCAATCATGTAATGCCACATCGCAGACATGCTTAGAACAAAGTACACACTTAGCCCCAGAAATGACTAAGTCTGTGAGCATGCTCAGTAGCTCAAAATTGGGACTTAAACTCAGGAAGCTAAGAAGTTCCCAAACGACTGGAACGACGCAAACGAGAAGCAGAAGGGGAACATGGAGCAACAGACCCAGGGGCCGTAACATGGTGGCTGCAGCTTACAGGTCGAAAAAGTGGTGACAGATTCCCTTTAGGGGTATGTGACCACGATGTGGCGGGTCCTGACCTGGGCCATGAGTCTCCTCCGCAAGATACTGCAGTGGCCAGTGCCCATGATCAGGGTTCGGGGCGCTGTGGTTGTGTTTTCCCTATGTAGAACGCTTGCGACTCTGCAGCAAAGAATGCATCTAAGTGTGCATGCCCACGTTCAGTGTTTGCTGCGTTTTGGATGTAGAGTGTTTTCGCTGTGCACAAAACGCTGCATTGTACAATACAAACACAGTAGATGGGATTTATAGAAATCTCCTGCCCACTGTGCTTGTACAGTTCGCAGCGTAAACTGACCTGCAGTGTGGCTTTCCAAGCCGCAAGCATGTCAATATGCTTGCGGCTTGGAAAGCCACACCACAGGTCAGTTTACGCTGCAGGCAGTAAATGCACAACAGACATGGGATTTCTATAAATCCCATCCATTGTACTTGTACTGTATTACGCAGCGTTTTGTGAGCAGCGAAAACATTTTACACCCAAAACGCTGCAAACACTGATCGTGAGCTCGCACCCTTAGAGGAATGATAACAGATCCTACTTGTTGGCTCTTTCCTATCATTTCTGAGTTTATTAACAAATTACTGTTACTTTTACCACTTTAAGGGTATGTACCTATGTTGAGTATTTGGATGCAGAAATTTCTGCAGAATTTCTGCATCTCTTGGCAGGAAAAATGCAGCAGCATTTTGACAAGTTTTCTAAGTGTTTTTGCATGCATTTTTCATCTGCATTTTCTGGCGTTTTTGGACACCAATAAATGCTATAGAGATAGATATATAGATATAGACAGACAGATACTGTATATAGACATACTGTATATACATACATATATATAACCTCGCAACATAATAAAATTGTAACATGTGAAGCTTATTAGACAGTTTTTTTATCATTAAATAAATGAAAAAAAAAACACTTGGGCCCTCCCACTATTTTTGATAACCAGCAAAGGTAAAGCTGACAGCTGGGGGCTGGTATTATCAGAGACCCATGGTTATTGGGCCCTTTCTAGCCTAACCCCTTTTGGGTGATGAGCAATGACATTCCTGATGTCACCACTCATCACAGATGATGGGTCTCTGTATGGCATGAGCCAAAACTGGCTGCTGTTCAAAGTCTATTTAGCCTCATTCTAATGCTCTATAGCTTTTGATCTATGTGATTGAGGAATGTCATGTGAACCGCTGGACTATGTGGGAACTTTGCTTTCTATGAATGAGTGACAGTCTCTTGTTTTTAGTGAATCAGGGAAAATGTGGGGGGAGTTTTTTTTAAATAAAGTAGTTTTGTGTGTGTGGGGTTTTTTTTTCCACCTACTGGGTTATCAATGGGGGTGTCTGATACTTCTCCATTAGTGATGATGAAGCCTGTGGATATTCAAGTTCACCAAACCAGTATGGACTAAAAGAAAAAAAAAAAAAATAAATCGGGTTCAGCAGCCGAACTTGACCCCGAACAATGAACCCCATATAAGTCAATGGGGAGCAAAGTTTTGGGCTGTAAAATGGCTGTAATAAGCGCTAGGGGATTACAAATGGAACTTAAATGGTAGTAAGAGCAGGATAATTATACATACCGTGTTTCCTGGAGGATCACACTGCAGTCAGACTCTTTTCCAGGCCAGCTAATTAAGGTTCATCAATATTCATTGCTTCCCTTGCCCACCTTCTGTGCCAATGTCTGTGATTGGTTGCAGACTGCTATATACACCCTCCACCCTGAGTCCACATCTGTGATTGGTTGCATATTTTGATAGCCAGCGCGTGACAAAACAACAGCTACAGGCTGCAGCCCCGACCTGTAAGCTTTACCGTGGCTGCATATCAAAACAGAGGGGTGAAAAGGAGTAGGATTCCCCCCCTTCCTTTTTGATAACCAGCCACGGTAAAGAAGACAGGTGAGGGATGGTATTATCAGGATGGGAGGAGCCATGGATATTGGTCCCCCAGCCTAAAAATACCAGCCCGCAGGTGCCCAGAATTTGCACATCACAATAGATGTACCAATAATGGCGCTTTACCCGGATCATGCCGATTACATGGTGCGGTGGCAATCGGGGTAATATGAGGGGTAACTTACAGCTGTGATTTGTCAAAAAATGACAGCTGATATCAAACCCTGGATTAGTAATGAGAGACATCAATGAGACACCCCCATTACTAATCCTGTAAGTGAAAAGAAATAAAACACAAACACAGAAAAAGTACTTTATTTGAAATAAAATACTCACACCCTCTTTCACACCTTTATTAATCCCCAAACACCCTTGTAGATCCGATGTAATCCATACAAAGTCCCATGACGATCCTCAGCTCTGCTACATCCAGAGGCTGCAGAGAGGGAAAACATGTCCGCTCTCCACAGGCTCTGGGAAACACTAACAGCCAAAAGGGATCCGGATGTGAGCAGGTGAGGTCACTCAGTTCACTAGAGGTCACATCCAGATTCCCATGGTATGACCTCTGGTGACTTGATTGCCAAACTGCAGGACACAGCTGTGAACCACAGTCCAACAGTCAAGTTACCTGAAGTCACACTAGGGTCTCCTTTGCTGCCCTCAGTGAACGCTGAAGCCACTGTCAGATTGCAGGTCAGGGCTATGATCCTCAATACGACAGTCCGAACACCTGAGGTCACACTGGGGACTCCTCCACTGCCCTCACTGAAAGTGCTCCGGATTGTCGGATAGCAGGACACAGCCATGACCCACAATCCGACAGCGGCTTTAACTTTCACTGAGGGCAGCAGGGTATCCCCTAGTGGGACCTTAGGTGAGCTGACTGCAGGATTGTCACAGCCATGACCTACAATCCGGCAGTCAGGTCGCCTGAGGTCACACTGGGAGCTCCCCCGCTGCCCTCACTGAAAGTGCTGCTAGATTGTAAAAAAAGTAAGTAAAAAAAAATATAAAATAGCTGTTGCATTTTTAAATACAGAATCAATGCTTTCCTGTATTATTAAAAAACATTGAAAACCCGGATTCACATTAGTACTTTTTTTTTTTTATAAATCTTAATAGAAAAAAATAATCATTCAAGCTCACCATATACTGATCATCATAAATAATCTGATCGCTGTGTTGTGCGGGTTGTCATGATTACAAGGATACCAAATATGTCTGTTATTTGCGGATTAGTGATGTTTATTATATTTTTAAAATGTGCAATAAAAATGTAATTATTGTAATTTTTTTGTTATTTAGTTGTTGTATAGGAAGAAAAAAAAAATCACTTTTATTCTCCCTGTAGAATACATGGACATAGAAATACACAGTATGTACTGTACAATGTATTGCTATGTACCTGTATAATCTGCCTGCAATGCAGCTTCAAGTATACAAAATTCTCGCAGTCACATCATCAGAACCTGTGGCTCATATTCTTTAGCTGTTGCCTGCAATGTTGAAGATTGTTGATTCAAGTCCTGGGAAAAAAAATACCATTTTTGTAATTGTTTTTCATTATTTTTATCAGCAGAAGAACAACAACATTTGACTTTTTTTCATCTCTAGAATACAGGTACATAGAAATCTGCTGCTGTGTACAGATGTATCTCTATGTTCCTGTAGATTATGTTTCGGAGTTCATTACCTGCAATACAGCTCAAGATTACAAAATACTCCTATTATCTTCCGCAACGTGGGGGGTGTCTCATTGCTAATGCTGCTGCCCGGAAACGTGGAGGAAGATTGAGGTTGCAAGTTTGATTCTCGGGGACATCAGAGAACAGGAGAATTGTTTATTTAATTTATGTTTGTACATAGAGATGCCATCCCCACCCCTGATTATGAGGAGCTACAGAGGTGGCAAGGATAGGTGTGAGGAAGTCAGGAGAAAATTCTGACTGCTGGAACAGCAAATCGGGACAGTGTTGCTGAATCTGGGACAGATGAGAGCTTTGAATTTTTAGTAGTAGCTTAAGAACCTCACCCAGGAAGAACAACAACAATAAAGGAATGGTTATTTGAATTTCCATTTTTACTATTTGCACCTTTTTTGCAATATTTGTACATTTACTTTTGAAATTCATCCACCCAACTTTAGTTTGAAAAATGACTAGATATTGTCATTAGGTTTTGATTGGTTACCATTTAGGACTGGAGAATGAATTTACCCTCAGGCCTTAAGTCCTGATCTGTCAGACAAATACGCAATGCTTAATCATCATCAAATCCATTACAGAAAGTGCAGTACAATGCCTGGAATGACGATACGCCCTATTTCTATTATTGTTTGCATGGGACACACAGTCTACAAATTGTTCATATAATTATTGCATGACTGGGATAATCATATAGTAACTGTTAAACGATACCACATCGGTGTCACATATCAGAACTGTTTAATCATACTCCAAGTCCCTATATCAGATCTGTTAATTAAGACATAAGAGAACTACATTAAAAGAAGAAGAAAGAGGGAACCTAGATCAAAAATTAATTAAAGAAATAAATCCGGCGATGTAAAGTAGTAGAAAAGCTTCTTTCATGTATCCACCAATAAAAAACAATCAGACTGACGGGTTTCGGCTTATGCCTTCATCATGGTGAACCATGATGAAGGCGTGAGCTAAAATGTGTCGGTTTTCTTTGGGGTGCCTTTTTAATCAACTTTTTCTATACCATTTTGGATGTCTTTGTCTTATTGTTTTTCTTGGTGGATAGAGTTGAGCGAGTACTTAACTATTCGTACTCGCTATTGTAGCGCTCCTGAACCCCTCAGGGCACTACAAGGTACTGCATCCTGACTAAGATGCAGGGCCTACTCCCAGGGACCTGGAAGACCAGTGCTGGTACCACCAAAACACATAACATCCCCAGTTCCCACTCCCCATTAGGGATTTCTGACTAATCCGGGACCCAATGGATGGCCACCTAGAGGTGGAGCTAGTCCAGTCCACTAGACGACCCGGTGGGAGGGGACAGAGAGAACGACAAAGGAGTCCGGTAGTGATAGTTGAAAGGGACAGACGTGTCTCCAGACGGGGTCATGTAACAGTGACCTAGGTGGCAAAGGAGAGTGGAGAGAGCACAACGGGGTACATGGCCCTAGGTCAGGCTATAGCTTCAGGGAACCTAACAAACACCTGCACAGTGAGGGGACCTTCACGGACCTCACTGACCCAAGAATCCGGGGGTACCAGCAGTAAAGATTGAGCCAGGGACTGGAACAGAACACCGACCCTACAGGGTTCGCACTGCCTGCTATACAGATGAGAGACTGCCTACAGACAGTAAGGGACCCACAAACGCTCCAAGCTACGGGGTCCCACCAAACAGTGAGAGGTGCCGGGGAAAGAGATTGCCAGGTCCCCACGTCGGCACTGGGACAAAAGGGACCAGGGGTCTCACCAGCTGTCCTCATTGCAACAGCTCAACATCACTGTGAGTAAAACAGAAGTAACACTGCATCGTCATCGTGTGGTCTCCCTTCTTTCTGCGCCGGATCCCACCATTTACTTCCTGGGGCCCAGCCCTACTTGCGGAGGTCCTACCAACCAGGCCAGCTTCACCATCAGCCCCAGTGGTAAAAGACTGTGCAGTGGCGGTTCCATCACCATAACCGCAACCCGCAAGTGGCGTCACAATACAAACTCTTTCATCTCCCCTGTACATAATCCCTTTTAAAAAGCGTCCCCAGGATCACGGAATCAGGCATCGGCCATTACACAACTGTGGCACAGCATCCCCGTACATATACGGCCCGGGACCGAGTACCCCATAGCCCTGGGCAACACACTATACTCATAATGAGTACTGTATAATACTCGCATGTTCAATCCGAATAGAATGTGCAATGCAAGTCAATGGGGAATACTCAAAATGTAACGAGTAACCCAAATTCCGCAATATTCGCTACTCGCATGAATATAACGGCATTCGGGTTACTCATTACTTTGCAAGTTTTTCCCCATTGACTTGTATTGCACACGCTATTCGGAATTCATAAGTGAGTTTTAGACAGTACTCGTTACGAGTATCGCGAGTATGAATAGTCAGGTACTCACTCAACTCTATTGGTGGATAAATTAAAGAAGCTTTTCTACATCCTTGCCTTGAGATTCCTTTACATCACCGGATTTCTCTTTCTTTTATTGATAGTGGACACATTAGCCCAAACCGGGGCTTATCCATGCAGATGGGAGCAAATCCACAAGGGTAAACGGTGAGCTGACCATTCTTTCTATTCATTTAGATCAAAAATTAACATCTCCATTTCTGGAGCTTTTCTAGCGCTCATATGATGTATATAGCAAAGGAAGAACCAACGCATTTCTGCCTCCTTAAATCACTTGTCAGGGGAGTGGTCCTTGCCAAGATTGTGTTGTTGGTGGGGAAGAAGGCCACCTATCTGGGTATGGATAGGGTTTCAACTGGGGAAGAAAAGGATGTGGCATGACTGATTTCTGAGGATTCTTTGTTCCCCAAGATATAAGCAACCAACAGAGATGTCTGGCAGCAGCTCGCGCATAGAAAGCTTGGCAGAACGAGAGCTCATGTGTATGGGACAGTCTGCCTAGGTAGCTGATGGCTGAGCAATGAGCCAAACCTTCGTTCAACCAACAGCTCTCGAAATTTAAGTGTTTACATATACCTACTGTAGACCATTGTGAAATATTGAATACCTTTAGCCCTGCTCTACCTGTCCCTGGTGACCACTGTCATGAAAAGGTTAATTCAGATTGAGGAAGGTTCCCACTGGGAACCACCTGTGCTATGATTTCACATCTTCACCGTCCCCATGACGGTTGATTAGTCTTCCTCAATGACTTAGGGCTCTTCACTCGGTGAGCCCCTATCGTGTCATATTGGATGGTCTAGACCAGGGGTCCCCAACCTGTGACTTGGGAGCCACCTGTGGCTCGCGGGCCCATGATGTGTGTCTCGTAAGTGTCTTTTAGCTTGGTACATAAGCACCAGAGCTAGCAAACAGTTATGAAGAGCAGGTCTCCGAATGGTGACTTTTTGAGTAGCTGCACAGAAGAGCAGATCTTAATGGGGGTAAGGTGGGATCCCCTGGATCTTGCCGTACTGCCTTGGTGTGAATTCTGTGGAAAATCTTTGTCTGTCATTATACCAGTTATGGGGGCTCTGGGTGTCACTACTTGGCGGTGGCTGGATATGGCTTGCGACTCTTTCAGAGCTGAATATGGCTTTCAAGGTAAGAAAGGTTGGGGACCTCTGGTCTAGACTCTCCGGCAACAGTCCTTGAAACTAATAATAATTTACAAAAAATAGATTCCCCACAGGCTAATACTTAACAAACATGCATTGATTCCTGTTCTGCATTTTGGTGTAGCAAAGAGGCACACTATAACTCATATCGAACTTACTAAATATTAACATTATCCCCAAATATCACACAATGACAAGCCAGTTGGTGTCTAAACATGATTTCTCACAAGCTGGGGCTCCTCTCCCACCGCCTGCAGGGACTAAATGTGAGACAGGTTCATCAATACAGCAATGTAGTAAGACTGGCTCAGTAACTGACTACTGACTACTTGCTAAAAATCTCTGCACCCACCTTTGTAGTTCTACGTTACATTAAATAGAAAGTTTAAACATGCTTTTCCTTTGTAATTATTTTTCTCTGGAACCTTTGAGTCTCGAATGAATCATTTTTTTGCAGCTACAATTACTAAGCTGCAGCCCAAATATGTTTACACTGCTGTTTAGCAACAGAGGACACAAAGAGCATGTGACCATGCGGGGTCTTCATGGTTTATTGATACATAAGATGCACCATCAGGTCTCGGGTTTTTTTTTCTTGTGAAACAAGCTTTACTTTTTTAAGTTCCATTTTGCCAAACAGGTATGTACTCTATGCGTTACATGTGTATTGACTTTTTTATTATTAAAAAATTAATTATTGTAATGGTTTTTCATTATTTTTGTAATTTTTATTGGTTAGTAAAACATCCGACTTTTATTTCACTCCTGATACACAGGTATATAGATATGTGCTGTGATATAGAGATGAATCTCTAATTACCAGTACAATATGCCTGTGAAGAAGAAGAATACTATTTAGATCTTTAGACAGAGAAAATTCTCCTATTTAGCAATGCAGCTTATAGCTAACTGCTACTGTTTCTGTCTGCCATGCAACTCATGCTGTGCCTTTGAATCCTGGGAAAGAACACACCAAGAAAAGCAAAGAATTAATGATAAACGAAGGCCTGTACTGAGCACAGACAGATGCTCGAGTTGGAGGAGACTATACATGGGAAAACACAACAACCACAGCAGAATTGTGACTGAGATATATGCAGTGCGACTGGGTATTCCTTCTCAATATGCCACTGTGTAACTGAATTGGCTGCTTCATAGTATGTCTGCCCTGGTTTGGAGAGATACACATTAGCCCCAATTCAGTAAGGTGTGTATACCAGAATACTGTCAGAAACCACCTTAGGCCCCCTTCACATGTCCATGATAAAAACGCACATTTTTAACGGTCTGTATGGCCCTTCGTGTGCCATGATTTTGGCACATGTGTGTTCTCCGTGTGCTATCCATGATAGCACACGGAGATCAGGAACTTTTACTCACCTGTCCCCGCTGCTGCTGTGTCTGGTGCTGCTGCTTCCGGGTCCGCGGTGCAGTGAATATTCATGAGCATAATGAGCAGGCCCGGAAGCACTTGACAGCAGTGCTGGAGACAGGCGAGTATAGAAAATAATGTTATTTCAAAGACACGTGTTTTCTCCGGTAGGTGTCACACTGATATGATCCATGTGACATCAGTGCGTGGTCCATATATCATCAGTGCTGTCAGAAAAAAAACGGACTTGTCTCTGTGTGGAACACACGGACACACATCTGTGAAAAAACACAGATGTGTGCACAGACCCATTGATTTTAATTAGTCTGCGTATGTCCGTGTCTCCAGTACATATGAAAACTGATGTCATACGTACTGGAATCATGGACGTTTGAAGGGGGACTTAGGCTGTGTGCATACTGTGCTTTTTTTCCTTAGCCACACCCAGGCTTCATTACTGCCACGCCTTTTCTCAATCAAGAAATCACTTAACTAGGACCTCCCTGACAAAGTGAAGTAGACCAAAAGATCCTCAAATGCTAAACATCATGATGGGATCCAAAGAAATTCAGGAACAACTGAGAAACAAAGTAATGAGATCTATCAGTCTGAAAAAGGCTATAAAGCCATTTTGGGACTCCAGCGAACCACAGTGAGAGCCATTATCGACAAATGGCTAAAACATGCAACAGTAGTGAACCTTCCCAGGAGTGGCAGGCCGACCAAAATTACCCCAAGAGCACAGCAATGACTCATGAAAGAGGTCACAAAAGACCCCAGAATAACATCCATATAACTGGAGGCCTCACTTGCCTCAGTTAAGGTCAGTGTTCATGACTCCACCATAAGAAAGTGACTGGGGAAAATGGCCTTCATGGCAGAGTTCCAAGATGAAAAACACTGCTGAGCAAAAAGAACATAAAAGGTTCATCTCAATTTTGACAGAAAACATCTTTATGATCCCCAAGACTTTTGGAAGAATATCCTGTGGACAGACTAGACAAAAGTTGAACTTTTTGGAAGATGTATGTGTAAGGGGTGGGCAGACCCCTTACAAGGAAGCACAGGTTTTCTCTGAAGTGGTTAATGCTGTCCCAATAGAAACTGTAGAGGAGGGAGGAGGAGCTGGCAGCTTAGGGGGAAAGGAAGTGTGTGCTGAAGGCAGTTGTGTCCTGGACGGGAGAGAAGAAACAGCCAGGGGCAGAGTGTGGAGCTGAGTGGGCAGAAAGAAAGAAAGAAAGAAAGAAGGGAGCTGGAAGAACAGGGAAGCCGGAGAGAAAAGGAGCGGGCGGAACCTCATAGTGCGAAGCAGTCCCGGTGTGGGTCCGGGCTGTGGGTAGCCAGAAGTGGGTCTCCCGTCCCGATAGTGACGGCGGAGCCAGGGGTAAGCCTGACAGAAGGGGCCACGACTACAAGCCCAGAGGCGCCCCTGGCACCCCGTTACATGTGGCGTAGTTGGCAGGATCCGGATCATATGCAAGGGGTCCCGCTCCAAGAAGAAGGAGATCAAGTGATGCCGAGGACACTGGATCCAGATTATTGGAAAAGAGTCCCGATCCCATGGTGGGAAGAGGAAGAAGTGCCTAAGGCGTTGGACCGGGCACAAGATGGCGGCAAGATGGCCGTTGTCTGTGAAGACACAGAAAGCGCGCGCAGAATTGGCGCCAAAAGAAGAGCCTGGGGCTGGCCGGTGCCGAAAAAGAAGTTCGGAGTACTCCGCCCAAAGAGGGGAGGTGCCGGTCCCAGGGCACGAAGGAAGATATGTGAAGTGGGCGGTGTTCCAGAGAAAAAGAAGAACCGCCACGTAGGGGTCGACCTGATGTGTGAGACTGGGTGTGGAGTATACCCAAGAGCGGGAAAAGTAAGCCCGCCTCCACTTCCTCCAGCATCTCCACTGACCCCGACGCCATTACCAGAAACGCTGACTCCGAGCAAGATGGAGACTCCAGGAAGACAGCAAGCTGCGGTAGCCGCACTAGTAGCGACTAGCCTGGGCAGAGGACGCCCGAAGCAGACTGCGGCTGCGGAAGGACCCACCCTTAACCTACCGGCTGTGCCAGGAGGACCGGAGCGGCCCACTACACAAGAGGCCGCACAGTGGCAACAGGAAATCGAGTGGGAGGAATGCCAATACCGGCGGCGGTCGCAGCAAAGACCGGTGCTAGCTGAACTCTCCCACCCGAGACGTTGGAGCAACCCGCCAACTACGAGCCCTTCCGGAGGCTGCGCCGGTTGCCCGGACAGTCCCTGTCGGAGTACGTGCAGGCCCAACGAGCCGAATGGCAACGTGCATATCATCCGGAGTGACTTTTCAAGACCGGAAGATGGCGGGCCTGTTTTTGTTCAACACCGGCGTTGTTTTGAGCCGGAAGAAGGTGTGTGTTTGTAACCGTTCAAGTTGCTGAGCCCGGAAGAGAGCCTGATGCTGGACTGAGGCAGGGGCTCCCTCCGCGTCGTTAAGAAGATTTTTGCCGAGTTGTGTTCCTGCCAGCTAACGTCTAAGACCGGGAGTGCTGCAAAAGCCTTCGGGCAGAAACTCCACTAAGACCGGGAGTGCCTGCCGAAGGCCTCCGGGCACGACTAAGACCGGGAGCTTCCAGGAGGAACTCCGGGCACTGGACTGGTGTGCCCTTGCGGGTGCCCTCAGGTGAACATGTTCGCAGTTTCATTAAAATGACTTTGTTTAGTTTTAAAATGTGATTTTAGATTTGTGCCTTGCCGGGAGGCTTAGGCTTAAAGAGGGGAGGTATTTAAGGGGTGGGCAGACCCCTTACAAGGAAGCACAGGTTTTCTCTGAAGTGGTTAATGCTGTCCCAATAGAAACTGTAGAGGAGGGAGGAGGAGCCGGCAGCTTAGGGGGAAAGGAAGTGTGTGCTGAAGGCAGTTGTGTCCGGGACGGGAGAGAAGAAACAGCCAGGGGCAGAGTGTGGAGCTGAGTGGGCAGAAAGAAAGAAAGAAAGAAGGGAGCTGGAAGAACAGGGAAGCCGGAGAGAAAAGGAGCGGGCGGAACCTCATAGTGCGAAGCAGTCCCGGTGTGGGTCCGGGCTGTGGGTAGCCAGAAGTGGGAGCCGGGCGAAGAGGAGTAGTCAGGCAAGTCACCCACAAGAGGGGACGCTAGGGCAGGCTTTCCCTCAGCTAAAGGAAGCGCCACAGCACTGTGTTTTGTTACTTCCAAGTGTGGAGAATTGCGAAGAATAAAACATGTTTGTTATTTGCATTGAACCATGCCTGAAGAGTATTTGTACGCCGGACGACATCTGCACCACCACACTCTGCCCCACCAAGACATCTCCCGTCCCGATAGTGACGGCAGAGCCAGGGGTAAGCCTGACAGAAGGGGCCACGACTACAAGCCCAGAGGCGCCCCTGGCTCCCCGTTACATATGTCCCATTACATCTGGTGTAGAAGCAACACAGGATTAAAGATAAGGAATATCATACCAACAGTAAAATATGGTGGGGGTAGTGTGATTTTCTGGGCCTGTTTTGCTTCTTCAGGACTTGGAATACGTGCTGTGGTAAGTGGAACCATGAATTCTGCTGTCTACCAAAAAATCCTCAAGGAGAATGTCCAGCCATGACCTCAAGCTGAAGTGCCCTTGATTTACGCAGCAGGACAATGATCCAAAACACACCAGCAAGTCCACCTCTAAATGGCTTAAGAAAAACAAAATTAAGACTTTGAAGTGGCCTAGATAAAGTACTGACCTTAATCCCATAGAGATGCTGTGGCCGGACCTTAAAAAGGCTGTTCGTGCTCGGAAACCATCCAATGTGGTTGAATTACAACAATTCTGCAAAGAGGAGTGGGCCAAAATTCCTCAAGAGCATTGTAAAAGACTCACTGACAGTAATAGCAAACACTTGATTGCAGTTGTTGCTGCTAAGGGTGGCCCAACCAGTTATTAGGTTTAGGGGGCTATCATTTTTCACACAGGGCCCTGTAGGTTTGGATTTATTTTTCCTTTAATAATAAAGACCTTAATTTATAAACTGTATTTTGTGTTTACTTGTGTTATCTTTGTCTAATATTTACCATTGTTTGGTGATCTGAAATATTTAAGTGTGACAAGCATGCAAAAGAATAAGAAATTAGTAAGGGGGCGAACACTTTTTCACACAACTGTATATGGTCACTATCAGTCTTACTACCGTACTTTTCAGTAATGATCAGTATGGTGGCATTAACACTCCTGCATGTGCGGGTCATATTTGGTTATGATTTGGTGGTATTATTTGTCACTGATATTGTAGTGCTGATGCTAATATTAGTCTTGGTACAGTTGTGCTTGGTAATGATCAGTTGAGTGGCATTTTCCTGTCACCATATGGTAGTATTATTTAACCTTATATAGCGGTATTATTAGTCCTACAGTACATTTTTACTTCCTCTATCATCAAGTAGGTTCATATTTGTAACAGAGCTTCCAATCAGGGGACACAGTTTGAGGGACTCCATTGGCCTGTGGACATTTAAATGCCATGCTTGAATTTAAGTCACAGTCTGGCCACATAAGCACTGCAAACCATATCTTCATCATCACAATATGGGAGGAACTGGCAAGAAGGAACTGGCACAAACAAAACAATGGAGAGGTGAAAAAATACAGTATTATATTCCATAACAACCCAGAGTCATACGGTGCTTGTTCAATACAATCTTTAGCATAAGTCTGCAGCTGTTGTATGTGTCAGAGATGACACAGTCATTTGGTTTCTGGCAATAGAAGGTCACAGCGTTTAGCTGCGCAAAATGCTCCCTGGCTTTCTATTGTTCCTGCTATCAGT
Organism: Anomaloglossus baeobatrachus; assembly: GCF_048569485.1. Lineage (NCBI taxonomy): Eukaryota > Metazoa > Chordata > Amphibia > Anura > Aromobatidae > Anomaloglossus > Anomaloglossus baeobatrachus. The sequence goes on along the minus strand of NC_134362.1, from coordinate 67,303,953 downwards.
ATTCATTGGTATAGGTAGCTTTCCTGCTGGATTTTCATCTCTTCCCCTTTAGGACCCAGCAGAGCTCTCCTTCCATCCGGCTGCTGATTATTAGTATTCTCCATTTGCTTAACTACTCGCATGTTCCCTGTACTTTTGCTGGTGATATTATTCAGTTCATTCAAGTTCTGGCTGCAAGCAGGTGGCTTGTACTCCTCTGTGGTATCATTGCTGAAACCTTGCCGAACTCCTGCCTGCATCATATGTGGATAAGTAGTTCATGCATTTTCCCCCTGTGTATTCGCCTTGTGTCATCCCTAGCGTTTAGTGGGGTTGACGAAGAGCTCATCCCATCAGTTTCATATTTAGGGACCAGCACTAGGGACACCTAAGGTCAGGTATGCTTCTTGGCGCATAGGTGCAGAATCTACTTACGGCGGTGAGGGACCCCAGTGACCAGCAGTAGGTTTGGTCAGGGGTCACGATATTTCCCTTCCCTAAACACAGGGTTTCCCTTCCCTTTCGTCTTTTGCTTGGTACTTCCCCTTACCTAGTGTGACTGTATGCTCTAATACATATCAACTTCTATAAGCCTCAGAGTGAAATCAATGGCACATGAAGGAATTCTGTGAGTGCCAAACTCAGAATCCCCAAAAAAATGTGGGTTGTCCACCTTTGCGATCTTAAATGTTGGTTTTTTTTTTTGCTTAAATAATTTTTGTAATTGAGTTTCATTAAAGTGTTTGCACTGTTTGACATTTTTACCCTATTGCTGCACTGTCTATTGTTGGATGCAGAATGAGCTGACTGAGAATCTGTCAGTGAGCTTGTTCTAAGGTCCAATGGGAAACTTTTAAACTCTTATCTGTCTTTTGTTTCTGAGCTCCCCTCGGCCGTTTTATCACTACAGACCACATGAAAGTTGAATGCAATGAGAAATAAAGACCCTGTAAAAGCGAAACAGTATCAGATTTTTAAGGAAATCAAATTACAAAAAGGATTTTTAGCCCCAAATAAATGCAATAAGTAAAAAAAAAAAAACACACCCAGAGGAGGACAACCTTCAGCCAGAGATATTTTACCCTTGTTCTGTGAATGAACTCATGATACTAATATTGTGGTATCTCTGGCAGCCGCGCAGGTTGGAAGCTGTGGCTGCTCATAGCTACAGACTCCGGCTGTCCACACCTATTAATCCAGGTCGCCTGTACAGGTGTCATCAGATTTCAATCACTGAGCACTGATTGGCTGATGAATGGTTATTATTCAACTTGAACTAAAAAGAAGTGTTTGCATTGTAAGACACACGGCAGTAATAGTGAGCTGTCCGTGTACTCAGGACCCGCCTGCAGCGTGAGTCACCGCACCGATTTCTTTGTGACTACACCTTACAGCAAGGAATCATCAATCACTCAAAGAGCCGGACTGAAATATCAGACAGATCGTATCAATAAAACCATCGGCTAATACATGCTATTGACAAAGAGAATGAGTAAATGGCTACACATCCAGCTAAAGGTTTACAGGACTCAGCACTTTACAACGCTCATGGGAGGGTATCAGTGACGCAAGAGCTGTGTGTGGACCACATTGCACATGAATAAAGATGAGCAGATCCATGGAAGTTCGATTTGGCGCGATCAACCGGACTTTAGAGAAAGTTCGGTTTGGACCAGGACTTGAACTGAACCGCAATAGAAGTCAGTGCAACCAGCCATAAACCGACCATTTTCGGGGTGGGTGGGTGTAGTTTTTCCTTTTTTTTGGTTGGGCCCTGGTGCTAGGGATACGGAAGAAGGGTTACCTCCTGCCACTCATCTGAGGCTGATTCCTGCACTCCCTAATTCCCCTGTATGGGCCCTCCTCCCCCCCTTGCTGATTACGTACTTAGGCCCTCGCTTGCCCTAAACTCACTCTTGCTAGTGAGGCCAGTGAGAGCACTAGTCTCACCACTACGATAATACAACACTTATGTGGACTTGTGGAAGTGTGATTATACACAAAATGGCTGTCGTCCTGGTAGGACCTGCACTCGGTCTTCACCTTGCGTTTTATGTGCACCTATTTGTAAAATAAAGAAGTTTTTTTACCAGATCTGAGCTGGATTGAGCAGTTGTTTCATTCTCCTAACATTGGATACAACACTTATGTGCCTAGGTCCTTGTTTCCCCCTGAACTCACCCTGGCTAGTGAGAAGGCTTGGCTAGAGCACTAGTCTAACAACTACAATAATACAACACTTATGTGCCTAGGCCCTTGTTTGCCCTAATCTCACTCTGGCTAGTGAGAAGGCCAGCGACAGCACTATTCTCACCACTACAATAATTTACAAACTTGTGTGCTTAGGTCCTTGTTTTCCCCTAAACTCACCCTGGCTAGTGAGGAGGCTTGGCGAGAGCACTAGTCTCACAACTACAATATAGAACACTTATGTGCCTAGGCCCTGTTTGCCCTAATCTCACCCTGGCTAGTGACAAGGCCGGCAAGAACACTAGTCTCACCACTACAATAATACAACACTTATGTGCCTAGGCCCTTGTTTGCTCTAAACTCACCCTGGCTAGTGAGAAGGCTGGCGAGAGCACTAGTCTCACCACTACAATAATACAACACAAGCAAAGGGAGTCAGATGGGGAAAATAGTCACAAAAGGAAAACACTCCAAGCTCCTCCAATGCAGCTAAACACCACCGCTGCAATTGTCATGACTAGAGATGAGCAAACCCATGGAAGTTTGGTATGGTGGCTGCAGGTGAACTTTTGCTAAAATTCGGTTTGGGACCCGGTCTTAACCTGAATCCCACTGGAAGTCACTAATTGGGAAGTTCGGCCTCTGCCAACATGCAGCCAGCCATAAACAGATCACTTCTGGGTTGGGTGGGCAGAGTTTTTACTTTTTTTTTTGGTGCACACTACATCCGATACAATGGTGGGCCCCGGTGCTAGGCTTACGGGATCGGAGGTACCTCCTGCCACTCAACTGAGGTTGATTCCTGCACTTCCTAAATTCTCTTTGTGGGCCCTCCCCCCCCCCCCCTTGCTGATTACGTGCTTAGGCCCTCGCTTGCCCTAAACTCACTCTTGCTAGTGAGAAGGCCAGTGAGAGCACTAGTCTCACCATTACAATAATTCAACACTTATGTGCCTAAGCCCTTGTTTGTCCTAAACTCACCCTGGCTAGTGAGAAGGCTGGCGAGAGCACTAGTCTCACCACTACAATAAGTTTAGTTCGGTGGCTGCAGGCGAACTTTTGCTAAAATTCGGTTTGGGACTCAGACTTGAACTGAATCCCAATGGAAGCCACTAATTGGGCAGTTCGGGTCTCTGCCAACATGCAGCCAGCCATAAGACAGGTCACTTCTGGGGTGGGTGGGCAGTGTTTTTCAATTTTTTTTGATGCACACCACAACCGATCACGTTGTTGTTACCCCCAGTGTGAGCCAGTCAAACACTGCAAGCAGCTCGCACTGGGCTGAGCACTGATGGTACCTAGCACTGCGATGCTCACGTAAGTGGTCAGCATATGTAAAGCTCCCGAACTCTGTTGTTCTGTAAAGTCTGTGCTCGGTACGAACACTGAACCTCGGGTTCGCTCATCTCTACACATAGCACATCACCCATACAAGTATTACATTCGGGGTGCAGTTGAAAGTTTAACCCACAGATGGTTCCTCTTTGGGTATTTTTGTATCATGCCTGGAGTACTCCTTTAAACACAGAAATGAAGGCTCAAAACAGTAAAAAAAAAAACACAAACAAAAAAAAAAAAAGGGTCATGGAAAAATTAATAAATTAATTAGAATTGCAACAGAATATTGACATATATGAACAAAAAGCTCCATGACACCGTGCACTTATTATTGTGGATGTGGATTTTTCTGAATCCCCACATGCAGCACAAACTCAAAACCATACTATATAAAGAAGAAAAGCATAGAGTTTTATAGTGCAAAATAGTACAAAAAAGTTTATTTAGGCTATGTCCGCACGTTGCGTTCAATTCCGCAGCGTGTAAGTCACTGCCTGTGCGTCTCAGAACGCAGCCGAAAAAGCTGCGTTCTGAGACGCATTCGGCAGAACGCAATGTGCGGACATTCCTGGAGAGAATTCATGCGTTCTGGATGCTTGCTCTGTCATAGACAGAGTGGGAAAAGCATCCAGAACGCACATTTTTCACAGTGCGGTCCCACTCGGCTCTGCTGCATCCCCATAGACTTGCAGCAGAGCTGAGTGGGACCGCACTGTCACTGTCATGGCTGGCTGTGGGACAGTGCCGTGCGATCAGAATTAACTCGGATGAACGTCACCTGACTTCATTGTGATCGCGCGGCTCTGTGCGTGTGCCACGGCTTGATTTGCGGTCACACGTGAAGGACTCACCTGTGATCACAAATCCCCTGAGTGACTGCAATGAGCCGGGCGATCAGCTGTGCTTTCACTCAGGTTACTCGCGGCCACAGCTGCAGTCCTCCACCTGAGAGCGGTGGCCACGAGTAACCTCAGTGACAGCACAGCTGATCGCGCGACTCACTTCAGTTGCTGCATGGAGCTCACAGGAGCGGTGGTGCTCTACTACCGCTCCTGTCAGCTTCCGATGTAGCAGAGCTGAAAGCGTTGTGGGACCTTGCGTGGATTACGTCGGACCTGGAGGTGTTTTTGAGAGGTTAATAAAGTGGTGAAAGAGGGTGTTTTATTGTCTTTCATTCTAAATAAAGAATTTTTTAGATGTGTGTGTTTATTTTCTTTAACTTACAGGTTAATCATGGAAGGTATCTCGGGGAGACGCCTGCCATGATTAACCTAGGACTAGTGGCAGCTATGGGCTGCTGCCATTAGCTCCTTATTACCCCGTTTGCCACCACACCAGGGCAATTCGGGATGAGCCGGGTAGAGTCCTGGGACTGTCGCATCTAATGGATGCGGCAATTCCGGCCGGCTGCTGGCTGATATTGTTAGGCTGGGGGGCTCCCCATAACATGGAGCTCCCCATCCTGAGAATACCAGCCTTCAGCCATGTGGCTTTACGCTGGCTGGTATCCAAATGGGGAGGGACCGCACGTCTTTTTTTTTTCATTTATTTTTTTTTACTGCTCGATATAGACCCGCCCACCGGCGGCTGTGATTGGTTGAAGTGAGACAGCTGTCACTCAGCGTGGGGGCGTGTATGACTGCAACCAATCATAGGTTCTGGTGGGCGGGGGAAGCAGGGAATACGTGATAGATTAATGAGCAGCCAGCATTTTCAAAAGAGAAGAAGCTGCCACAGTGTGAACGCTGTGCAGCGCCGCGCCGGTGATCGTGGATCGGTGAGTATGAGAGAGGGGGTCGGAAGGAGAGACCGAAATGAAGAGAGAGAGAGATAGAGACATAGAGAGAGAGAGAGAAAGAGAGAGAGAGAAAGACGAAAGACCTGCCTTTGTTATGTTAAAAAAAAAACATGTGGATCGGAAAAATAATGCAATGCAAGCGCACTGCTTACCATTCTGGCAGCGATTTTCTACAACTCATTGATTTCAATGGGTGTAGAACGCAGCCAAAATGGCAAAAACAATTGACATGCTGCTTCTTTGAACGCAGAGTTTTTTTCCCAAAATTATGCAAATTAAACGCGTTTGCAAACGCAAAGTGCGGACAAGAAATCACCAATTCCCATAGACTTTGCTGGAAAATCAAAACGCTGCAGAAACGCAGGTGAAAACGCAAAGTGCGGACACAGCCTTAGACACAAGGTGAACATCCATTAAAAGCATATAAAATATATCAGGCCAAGGCCCCATATACATATCTCTAGGGATTCAGGATGTGCAAAACATTTACAAAAATTGCAAGGCAAGAGATGATCAGTATACTCCATATTGGACTGTGCCCATGCTGGACATAACCTCACAGGATCCCATATGCGTTAATGTGGCATACAAACAGTATCAGGTAATAAATATCTACCAAGAATGATGGTAAAGTCCAAAGTAGAGGCCGGTCACTGGAATAAATCAAGAAATAATGTCTGGAACTCCATTCTGAGTCTGAACTGGGTGCAAAAACCTAAAAAATCTACACTATATGGAGAGAAGGTATGCACACGAGTGACTATGTAAGGGGAATAGATGAAAAGCAGAAACTGCTGTGTGAATACGGACATGAAAAATCCAATAGCTATATGGAAGAGTGAAAGTATGAAAAATGAAACCTGCATTACTGCCATGAACATATGAATAAAGAGAAATTTAGCTATTGAATTGATCAATACAACAGAGCCCCAACACTACGCCAAAGTATTTCTCTACGTTGGGGTCCCTAGCTAGTGTGTGTCCTCTCATGCAGTTAAAAAACTTACAGTGTATGGGAAGCTGAGACCCAGGCTATATATACGTATCATGTGGATTGGCAATAGGTGTGAGTGGGGTGGGTTCACAAACGAAAGACTACAAATCAATCAAGAAATAACACCTGGAACAGCAGATCACTGGAATAAAACCTCAGGAAAACGCCCAACGTACGTTTCGAAATGTTTGGTGTTAATTCTTCATCAGGGGGGAGGCATGTTGTATGTTCTCCTTACAGTTTCTTGGGTTTTCCCATTCTCCTCGCACACTACAATATAGTAATAAGATTACATGCTGTAAAATTGGCTGAAAAGCACATGTGTAAGGGGAATTAGATTATGGGCAGCATTGTGGCTCAGTGGTTAGTACTGTATGGTGGCTCAATGGTTAGTACCACAGTCATACAGCACTGGGGTCCTGGGTTCAATTCCCACCATGGTCAACATCTGCAAGGAGTCTGTATGTTCTCATTGTATTCCTGTGGGTTTCCTCCAATTTCCTTTCACACTCCAAAAACATACAGATAGGGAATTTAGATTGTGAGCCCCAATGGGGTGCGCTGTGGAATGAATGGCGCTACATAAGTGAATACTATTATTATTATTATGAACTTCAGTGGGGACAAGAACTGATGTAAACAGTGACAATCTCTGTACAGAGCTGCGGAATACGTTGGTGCTATATAAAAATGAATACGGTATATTATTACTGGATGCAATTATGTTAAAAACTTAGCTATAAAGTTGGAAATTTTTTTACAAAACATATTTACAAAACATTGCAGGAAATAAATATAAATCCCCAAATCCTCAATAAGAAATACCCGCCGATGAACACCATGATCACCCCATTCATTAGAACAAGCCTTATATCACACATTTCCTTTGCAGCAGCCAGATTCAAATTTCCCCCTAAAATAAAAGCTGATTAATGCGGGTTACAAAGATATAACCTGATCAGGTGATATCTTGGGTGGCTTTTGTTATATTACACAAAATTTTGATATCATCCACTAAATTTATTCCAAGTACTCCTTACTTGTTCAGCTTCATTTCTGCACTCGGTACACATCAAGACAGGTTTCATAGGAAGAACAATTTTGGTGTATGGGAGGAAACCAGAGTACCGAGAGGAAACCTAAGCTCTGCCTTTATGTATTTATTTTACCATTTAGTAATACCAAGATCAAACACCTGAAAATAACAATGCAAATGTATCATCACTTCAGGACTGGGCAATGAGACCTTGTGTAGAGCCGGCATCCCTGCAGGGACGCCGACTTACTCACCGCCCCAGCCATGTCTCGTTCTCCCCTGCTGCCGCGCGGCCTTCCACGTGCTCTCCTGTCTTCCTCCCAACCCCGGCACTGTACATGCCGCACATGGTTCCCGGAGTGCACCTAAGACACGCGAACAGCGAGCTTTCTGTTAAAGGGCCGGTGTGCCATTTCCCACTGTGTATTTAAGGCACCCTCCCATTAGGGGAGGTGCCTGCGCAAGAATCCTATTTGGTCAGTGGCTTAGTCTGCTACCTAGCTAGTTGTCAGATCCTGAGCTCTTGTCCTGTTATCCCGGTGTCCGTTATCCTGTACCTGCCTTCCCATACCTATCTGTCCTTGCCGTGCCCACCATAATGGTCCGTACCTGCATGCCTGTCTGCCCCAGCTATTCTGCCTGCACCTGTGCCTATGCCAGAGTTCGTCACATGCCCTGGGGGTCAGCTGCCACAGTCCCGGTCACTGCCCTGGGAGTGGTACCTCGTGTCAGTCTCACAGCTGGTGCTTAGTTAAGCCTCTCCCAGTAAAGGGAAAGCCCAGGTCCCCCTGTGGTCCAGTGGGTCCACTAATTCCGCTCACTGCCTCTACATCGGCTGTGAGCGTTACACCTTGTAAGTAGGACAGAAAGCACCTGGACCCCAAATCATCATGGCTATTTCTCCACTTTCGAGAAGATTCATTTCCTCCTTTTCAGTGGCTTTATTATTTGTACCTTATTATGTGCCACTTTTTATGTTTTCTTATTTTTTTATCCTTCCTCATCAACTTTGTTTATCCAAATGTTCTAGACAGATTCACAAAATGCAACCTTTACCTAACATTGCACTTTTTGGCACATCTCACACCAACACCTCCGAGGTTTTCAGTTTCAAAGGTTTTACCACTTTTGATGCTTAAAAGTTGCAAAAAAACAGCAAAAAGTTAAAGACAAAAATAAAGAGCATTTCTAATGTGGAAAATTCATGGACCTCATGCTTCACTTTGAAGAATTTGTTAAAAAAAAAATCAGCAAAGACCACACGACAAAAAAAGAAAAGTGACTTCAGTAATCGCTTATTCTGGAGCGGCCTATTATTTTTATTTTATAGAGGCAGGCTTATTTGATAAACCTATTGAGGATGCCATGTTGCTGCCAACATTTCCTATTGCTGAAAAATTAGACCACACCTAACCCTCAGTGACTGTATCCAAAACAGGACAAGCCGATCCTCTTGGCTAGAACCAACAATGTTAGCATATCAAGTGCTGACACACACATATTTGTTGGCAGGATTATACTTTTGGTAGGATCTGCAAGAAATCTGTTGTTAACTGCAAGAAGTGATTAAAACAACTGCAAATATTCTAGAACAAAAATGAACGCTAATTAAAAAGTGATAATCTTACAGAGAAAGGCCTTGTGCACCCAGTGCCGTTTTTTGATGCAGATTTGGTGCAGATTGTGGCCAGCAAGGTCAATGAGAATTCGAAAGTGCTGTGCGCATGTTGCTTATTTTTACCTTGCAGATTTGTTGCAAAAAATAATGGGCGGAATGTAAATTGTTGTTCATTTTTTCCCTGTGTTTTGTAGCCCTTCCAACCATTGACGTCACTAAGAAAAATGCATGGCACAAAAACACGAGTTTTTGGTGCGTTTTCTACCAGAAGGTGCAGATTTGCTGCAGAAAATTTGTGCACTAAATCTGCAATATGCACAGAAGGAGGTGGTTGGACAGTCAGACAGGCCAGAAGAGAGTTAGTTTTGCAGAGAGGTTCCTGAGGTGTGGACGAGTCCTGCACTAGGGTCCATCAAGGAACCAGGAGGTCTCCTCCGGTGTGACCTGAGCCTATAGGGGGCTTTACACGCAGCGACATCGCTAACAAAACGTCGTTAGGTCACGGAATTCGTGACACACCTCCGGCCTCGTTAGTGACGTCGTTGCGTGTGAAACGTACGAGCGACCGCTAACAATCAAAAATACTCAACTTATCGTTGACACGTCGTTCATTTCCCAAATGTCGTTGCTGGTGCTGGACGCAGGTTGTTCGTCGTTCCTGAGGCAGCACACATCGCTACCTGTGACACCCCGGGAACGACGAACAACAGCGTACCTGTGTCCTCCGGCAACGAGGTGGGCGTGACCTTCATGCGGCTGCTCTCCGCCCCTCCGCTTCTATTGGACACCTGCTGTGTGATGTCGCTGTGATGCCGCACGAACCGCCCCCCTTAGAAAAGAGGCTGTTCGCCGGCCACAGCGACCTCGCTAGGAAGGTAAGTATGTGTGATGGGTCCTAGCGATATTGTGCGCCAAGGGCAGCGATTTGCCCGTGACGCACAAATGACGGGAGCAGGTGCTTTCACGAGCTACATCGCTAGCGATGTCGCTACGTGTAAAGCAGCCTTAAGGCTCCCCTCGTGTTGGGCAACCTAGACACCATCCAAGGCTGTAAAGGACACGGGAAGCTGCAAAGAATAGCAGCAGAACAGGATTGTATGGCCATGTCTGTCCAGAAGATTGCAAGTCAAATAACATATTGAACAAAGAAGTACCATGAGCATAAATTGCTGAAAGTATACCAAATTTTTATTTTCAATAAATATATTTTATAATTTTTTGCAAAGTGCATAGAAATAAATATCAGAAAATTTTAAAAAACATACACAGATATGGAGAGGATGGAGAATGGAAGAGGAGTATTATAAAAATGCCAAAAACACACAAAAGTGCTGCTAGACCCAGTCAGCGTAGCAATATGGAAATACAATACCTAATCTCTTGTATCATGACCTAGTGGCTGAGGGAGCGTTCCTCAAAAGATGGATATAAAGAAGGGACCCCAAATAGTAGGAAAAATGTTGAGATGAAGAAAAAATTCTTTCAAACAGTTGTGTGTACCCAATGAGAGGAGGAACAAACCTCTATATAGATTATAAAAGAGACATAGGCAGAATTAGCAACATGTATAAAGCGATCAAGGGTAAAGGAGCACAATCAGGGTGATAGACAATAGTTCTATAACAACATTAGCGTGTACTGAGGGTGGTAAGACGCCCGACGCACGTTTCGCGGCCACCGGCGTGAAGCCAGCTGCTTCATCAAAGGGGGAAAGTGCAGAGTCAAATAACATGTTTGTTGTTGCGTTGCCAAGAATCTCTTAAGGCCCCGTTACACGCAACGACGTATCTAACGATATATCGACGGGGTCACGGATTCCGTGACGCACATCCGGCATCGTTAACTACGTCGTTGCGTGTGACAGCAAGGAACGACCGTTAACGATGGAAAATACTCACCTTATTGTCCATCGTTGACACGTCGTTCATTTTCAAAATATCGTTGATTGTTGAGGACGCAGGTTGTTCGTTGTTCCCGAGGCAGCACACATCGCTCTGTGTGACACCTCGGGAGCAACGAAGTACAGCTTACCTGCGGCCGCCGGCAATGAGGAAGGAGGTGGGCGGGATGTTACGTCCCGATTATCTCCGCCCCTCCGCTTTTATTGGACAGCCGCTTAGTGATGCCACTGTGACGCCACACAAACCGCCCCCTTAGAAAGGAGGCAGTTTGCCGGACACAGCGACGTCGCTAGGCAGGTAAGTAGTGTGACGGGTGTAAGTGATGTTGTGCGCCATGGGCAGCGATTTGACCATGACGCATAAACGACGGGGGCGGGTGCTTGCACCAGTGATATCGCTGCGTGTAACACCCCCTTAAGTGTGATGTGTTCTGCTACGTTTCCGACGCTGAACAGCAGCGGGGTGGCGGAGGTACCCCAGAAGTCTCAAGTATGTCTCGCACCCCCCAGCTTGGGCAGAATACATGCACAAGTTCAGAAAGTGAAGCCCAATCAGCCATCACCTGGCTCCCTTCTACACACATAGCCAAAAATTTTGTAAGATCCTAGTACTGACTTTCTATGGTGTAGATCTCAGGACCCTCATAAGTTATGTCAGTAAATATCCACCCAAGGTTGCCTAGCCTTGCGGTATTTGTTGTTTTTAATCCAGAATTAAATTCTTCGTTTCGCCTTTTTTGCGTTTCGCCATAAAACTTTGCTACTGGAGAACGGAGCATTAATAAAGCACAGATGACAGTTACATTAATCTTGTAGAAAAGCACGCTGAAACTGCTGACATTTTTCCAAGAGCAACTGATAAATAAGCAAATTACGTAAGAAGTTACTAAACTTTTGTGTAGTATTACTGTAGACATAAATCCTGCTTCAGACTCCTCCAGCCAGAAGATTTCCTGCTCTTATGTAGAGTAGCATGTTATCATTACATTCATCTATGGATTCTCCTGAGGCGTATATATTAGGCCATACCCCACTGCTTTGTTTATGTATGATAGCTGTGACGGGTGTGTGGTATCTTTGCCTCCAGCGGTAAGGCGCTTTGTCCCACCACTGATAGGCAGCTCCCAATAGTAAACATTGTATGTATATCCAATTCAGGAGAGCCTGGGGACTTGTCACTAACATACACCTAGCACCACTGGTTTAACCGCTGACAAATGATAACACATTACTTTCAATTTCAACTTTCTGGGATCCAAACCAATGTGTACATTTGCCAAGAATTTCTTTGAGTAGGGTTTACTCTTTATTTTTCAACCGCGGCCGTTAAACAATTGTTGCATGCAAGTTAAATGGCGGTCATTTAATGACCTAGTTAGACAGGCGAACCACTATTCTGTGCTCAGACAATGACGGTCAATAAGATTGGACAGCTGGACTTGCCATGAAAAAAGGCAGACATGGTTTTTTTACCATCTCTGCCTTCTTAATTGCTATATACACAACAGGTAAAACTGTGGAGAGAAAAAGCGCAATAGGGTCTTACCCGGTTTATATCCGGGGAAAATAAAAGATATGGACTCACCTCAAGGAGTTGTGACAGTCACAACTCCTATGAAAGCTTATGTTGTTGGGATGAAATCTGCTGCAGCCCCCGTAGTTGATAACAGAGAACAATAGAGAAGGGGTTTATGCCGCGCTGTTCATCAGGAAGGAGGACAGAGAGATGATCAATGTTCCTTTATTGTAGCTTGTGTCTACGCGTTTCAGGAGCTCTGCTCCCTTTATCAGGACATACAGCACAAAGACAACATACTGTATCATGATATGTTGTTTTTGTGCCTTATGTCCTGATGAAGGAAGCAGAGCTCCCGAAACGCGTAGACACAAGCTACAATAAAGGAACATTGATCATCTCTCTGTCCTCCTTCCTGATGAACAGCGCGGCATAAACCCCTTCTCTATTGTTCTATGCATACAGTATTGGAAGCACTGACAGTGATTGCTAGGCACTGGGAGCGAGCAGGAGCTACTGTTACTTAACATGCATAGATCAGTAAAAATATAACCTGAAAATAACATACAAATTAGTCCCCAAGCATCATGTATTACATGTCTCATACAGGAGGAACCTGCTCTAAGCTATTGTGGAGTTTTTTTTTTTTCCCCTGTATATTGCTGCTTCCTTATGATTGGATAATATCATACATGGAAGAACTACACACCTCTACAGACGACACTCTGATAACGCCCTCTTGAACTTTTCCAAGATGTTTTCTTTATGTCTATTATAGCAACTACGGGTCCTTAATATCCTCAAACCATCATAAGGTGGTTATGATTAAGAGGCGCACACCTCGAAACGCGTAAACCGGTGTTTCTGGGGCCAGTTTGCTGTTTTTTCACCTACCATCCGTGTGTGGTTTTTTTTACTATATTTTTCCAATAAAAGAAGTTTATACTCCGTATGTGCTGGAACAAAGTTTTTCTTGGATTGTCTTGGACAGATGCCGTGCACTTGGAGGAACAGGTGAGCTGGATACCGTTGAACCTTCTGCCATGTAGTCCAACCCTGCCGCCACCACCACTGATTGGCAGCTTTCTGCCTATGCACAGTGTACACAGAATGCTGCCAATCAGTGGTGTGGGCAGGGTTATACAAGCTCAGCTAAGAAAGTTCTTTTTATCAAAACTACAGCAAGCAGCCAAGTAGCCACTGGAATCAGGGTCTCTGGCCAGTTATGCTGCTCTCAGATGGGGTAGTGAAAACCTACTGACAAATTCCCTTTAAGTCCCATCCCGGTTAATGACCTCAAAAACAAAAAAGGACCAGATTGGCAGGAAATTAACCCCGAATTGTCTGCAGATTTTAGACAAGAATGACATTCAGGATCATGCAGAAATGCTGCAGATGAACACACATCGAGGACACCTATATTTCCTGATTACTTCCATCATTCTAGGTTTCATGTTTCTTTAACAGTGAAATCCGAGGGAAATTAAGAGATTATTCTTAATATGTTTCCTTAGGCAAAGCAGCAGTCATATTTAACTAAATGGTGAAAATGATGGCTAAATGCCTCCCATTAACGTATTGTTCATACATACACCCATTTTTATTAGTTTTAATTCTGTGAAAACTCACTATTTAATACTTTTGCGCTACACATAAGCATACAGGGCGATATACCTCTGTTGTCTCATCTTCATAAATGAGTAAAGTTGCAAAGTGCTTGTAAAAACAAGTAATTTTGCAATTAACTGGTTATAAAATATCTTCTCCATTCTCAAGAACTTTTAATTTTATTATGTACTACTTGTCTAGATTACTCGCTACCCCTGCTATCTATCGAGGGTAGGGGAGCGCAGACCTTACAAACTCTTTGATGTAGCTCTTGGAAGCACTGCTCAGAAGGTGCCTGGATCCGGCCAGCTTCGGTGCCCCTTTACTCCTTCAAAGCTACTTCGTCTTATGGGATCATAGTGCGAAAAATTCAGATCCAAATTGATAACTTTGACTGATTGCTGGGGGTCTTTGGTACAAAGCTCCCACCAATCAGCAGCACATAGCCGTCATGCAAGGTACAGGGAAGCACCAAGCGAATGGCGAAAGGAAAGGGAAATCCTGTGTCTAGAGAAGAGGAAGATGGGACCCCTGATCAAGCCTAGTGCTGGTCCCTGGGGTCCCGCACCACCCTAGATAGGTTCTGCACATATGCGTCAAGCTGGATACCTGACCCTAGGTATCCCTAGTGCTGGGCCCTAAATAGGGAACGGGTGGGATGAGCTCTTCGTCAACCCCAGTAAACACTATAGAAGACACAAGAAGGACACACTGGGGAAAGTGTATGAACTACTTATCTACAGATGACTTAGGTAGAAGTTCAATAAAGTTACAGCAACGATACCACAGAGGAGTACAAGCCACCTGCTTGAAACCAGAGCTAGAATGAACTGAATAATATCACCAACACAAGTCCAAGGAAGATGGGAATATTTAAGCACATGGACAATACTGATAATGAGCAGCTGGGTGTAAGTTGAGCTCCTGCTGGGTCCTAAAGGGGTGAGATGAAAACCAAGCAGAAAAGCTACATAAACCAATGAATACTGACAGCAGGAACAATAGAAAGTCAGGGAGCATTCTGCGCAGCCAAACGCTGTGACCTTCTATTGCCAGAAACCACATGACTGTCTGTCACCCGTGACTCTAGCATCCCCTAGGATATATAAGAATATTTTTAAATGGTAGTTACTAGGGATGATTGAATACCTCAAATAATCGGCTTCGCGAATGTTTTCCTAATAGGTCGCCGCTACTTGACTATTAGTGAATATTCGATGTGCAATGTAAGTCTATGGGAAATCCTGAATAACAACTATTCGGAACTATTCGGGCTTCCCATAGACTTACATTGCACATTGAATATTCACATAGCGGCGACCTATTTGTCGGATATTTGCGAAGCCGAATATTGGAGGTATTCAATCGTACCTAGTAGTTACCTTTTAAGTCCTAACCTCTTGGCCAATTTTTATCCCCTCCACTAATCATCTGGCCCAAATTATAGAAATAGCAATTAACCTTTGTGTTCTCTGCAGGATTTCTACAATCTGTGCAAAACTGAGAGCAAAGCTGGCCATCAACATTGGAGGCCTGTTGACCGAACTATGCTTCAAACAATTGTTCAGCCATTTAGAAACAGGAGCGCTCACTATGTTCTCTATACGGCTATGATCACACGTTGCGTTTTGTTGCAGCATTTTTCATGAGTTTTATGCAAATTAAAACCTGTTGTTTACAGTACCAGCCAAAGCTATCAGATTTCAGAAATCTCACGCACACGATTGCTTTTTTTCCCTAACTGACAGCAGCTACAGAATATCTAATAGGTGGGTCGGGTTTTTCTAGTTATTCCTGCCCCTGTCTGTCTGCCGCCTGTCCTTCCTCCCTCCCTCCTCTCCCTGTAATAACAGACAGTGGTTAGGAAGGACAGGCAGCAGACAGGGGCAGGAATAAGTAGCAAAACCCGGCCCACCTATTAGATATTCTGTAGCTGCTATCAATCAAATAACAGTGCATTTCACAAGCTTTACTTGCTTGTATTTCAGAAACTATACATCCGATCTCACAAGTAAAGGTATGTATAGAATCAGCATGATAGCGCCAGAATAGCACTGGCTTTAGTTGATATAGGAAAATCCTGGTGGTTGGCCCTCTTTAACCTTAGGCTCCATAGCATATGTACAATATGTGTTACCACCTGAGAGAAACAGATTGATATTTTTCCTCAGGTGTCATCCTAGTTGCATTCATTTTTTTTTTCTTTCAGAAAGTAGACTGAAACATGCATTAAACATATTTTAACCCCTTCACAACGCCTTTCATTGTAGCCAGCCTTAGGCACACCTGTGCAATATTCATGCTCTCTTAATCAGCATCTTGATATGCCACACCTGTGAAGTGGATGGATTATCTCGGCAAAGGTGACATTCTCACTAGCATAGGTTTTGACAAATTTGTGAACAATATTTGAGGAAAAAAAAAGGCCTTTTGTGTAGATAGAAAAAGTCTTAATCTTTAAGTTCAGCTCATGAAAAATGGGTGCAAAAATAAAAGTGTTGTGTTTATATTTTTAAGTACCGTATATATACAGCAACAGAACTGCTGTATATAATAAACATCACTGTCTCCCTTGAAGCCTGGCCACAGGCTGCAATGACAAGCACGGAGGTCTTCAGCTGACCCCCTTTTGTCATAGGAAACGCATTAGCGACCTGCGATCATGTCACGGGTGCGCGGATGGGAGCTTAAAATGGCGCGATTCCATGCCGGTGCGTGTTAAAGCTCGCTGTCACCAAAAAACAAAAAAATATATACCTGGCTGCCATCAGGCTGTGATGGGCTGGAAGAATTAGATGACAGGAGCCTTTAAATTTTGATTGAGCGTCATTTAACGTTCATGTAAAAGAAAACTCCCTTCCCCATAATTATATCACATTAAGGAACGTACAGTCCGTATACTCATCGGCGTGCACGGAGGCTGAATCTATCTGTAACCACCGTGATCCTGGAACACAGTGACTCAGGTAATGTAATATTCATCAAGTATATCAATAATTCAAGGACTGAACATCAGGGAAAAGTTGTATTTAATATCAGAGGATACGGCGTCATTGTTCTCATGCCCACTGGCTTGGAACAAGCCATGGAAAGACAAAATGTGCACTCGGCGGATGGAAGCTTATGTCAGAGCTGTGATACATCTGCAGGCCTCTGACACTGGCTGCTTTCCTAATAGGCTGCATACTGCTTTTCTTGCCAAAACAGGTTGTTGCCCGCACAGACGATCTACTCCCACAACCAGAGGTCAACTCACTCGTTTTATTCACTTTAACAAAAACATTTTACGGAATTCTCTGTTCGACAACTTCAATGTTTTTCATCATTAGCGGAAACCACAAAGCAGTGTTGGAGATGTCCTATAATCTAAGAAAAAGACTGATGGCAGTTTCTAATGTGAACAGGTGAATACTGAGCATTAAACATAGTAACAAAAACAGAGACAGCTGCACTCTGTAGTGCTAAGATATGTGTAAAAATGAATATGGGAATATAGACATGCAATAGTTATAGAAAACAAGTAAAAATTGAGATACTTAGCACACAAAATGGTCGGTTTTATGTGAGCCCAACAGCCAACGGGAAGGGACCTCTTATTGTTGTGTCTCTGCCGCTGTTTGGATTAAAAAAAACCTCTCCAATTTATGGGAGGACTGGAACGTGCAAATGCAAAATTAGGCAATCTCGTGGGGATTGCATGACCTTATTATGTCATGTGATCACTGCGGCCAATCAGTGCTCACTTCGCTCTTCCCTCCTTCAGACAAATCCAATATCCGAAGGAAGCAGGAGAGCAGCCGCAGCTGCTATGTACTGAGCGGTGACTGAAAGCGCCGGCCGCTTCTCTATGGTGGAACACCTTACGCTGCCAAGAGGAGAAAAGTTAATTTCCTCCCAGCAGTGGGGCTTTCAGTGCTGCTGCAGAGCAGCTTTAGAACACCATTAACTTGCAGATTAACCCCAGATCTGCTGGTTAATTGTATTTGGGGACATGACAGGTTCCCCTAAATTCTTTGATCACAAGAGCCCATAGTGCGTAGTGAATGAGCTTTTCCAGAATAGATGAGACTGCAATTAATCTCTAAGGGTCCATGTAGATGTTATGACCAGTGGCACAATCTGAATGCCGATTACCGATCAGCAGTTGTTTGAATGCCTGGTTAAAGGGAACCTGTGACCACCTTTTTGCCCTATAAGCTGCGGCCACCACCACCAGGAGCCCAGGCCGCTGTGAGAACATAAAAAACACTTTATAATACTCACCTAACGGTCGCTCTGCAGTGGAATAGGGCCTAATGGGCATCTCCGTTGTCCGGTGCAGGCGCCGCCTCTTTTGGCCATCTTTGTTCTTCTTCTCTAGCCGCGGTGCATGACGGGTCGGACGTCATCCACACTCGCCGGTATTCCGGTCCTGAGCAGGGCAGATCAAAGTATTGTAGTGCGCCTACGCAGGACCGGTGAGTGTGTATGACGTAGCCGCGTCATGCACACAGGCTTCAGAAGGAGGATGAAGATGGCCGAAAGGGGAGGCGGCGGCACCAGACAACGGAGACTCCCATTAGGCCCTATTCCACCGCAGAACGACCGTTAGGTGAGTATTATAAAATGATTTTTATGTTCTCACAGCGGCCTGGGCTGTTATATACAGCATGTTAGAATGCTGTATATAAGAGCCCGGTGGTGGTGGTCGCAGCTTATACACCAAAAAAGTGGTGACAAGTTCCCTTTAAACATCCATACTAAATCGCTCAGTGAGCATAGGCTGCCATAGTTTTTGGCAGAACAAGTCCTTTGTATACCGGGCAATGCACTACAGAGAATGATGATCTTTAAGGCTATGTTCACACAGGGCATCTTTTGCTTTGTTTTTGAGGTCACAAAAATGCACCTAAATATATGCATTTCCTTCCCCCAGCAAAGTCTATGAGATTTCTATTTTGCTGTCCACACTGGGCAACTTTTTTATTCTCTGCATCTTGGCTTTGTTTTTGAAGATGCAGTATGTCAATTATTTTTGCGTTTTTCCAGCGTTTTTGAGCCCTTCCAGTCAATAGATTTGATTTAAAAAACGCATTGGGCAAAATACAGTAAAAATGCGTCAAAAACGCATGCATTTTTTAATTCCTTTTTGCCGCGGGTGTGTTTTTTGTGAGTTTTTTGGGGGCAAAAATGCTGCATCTTTGTGGTTAGCAAAGATGCACTGTATGAACATAGCCTTATGCTGCACAAAGATCATTTTACCATTTGAATGAGTTAGATCAATGGGTGAGCCTGTTTACACAGCAACATTATTGTGAAATGAGAGTTTTTTAATAATCCGTTAAGAGGGAACATCTCTACTTGCTTTCTCTATAAGCAGACTTAGGCTACTTTCACACATCCGGCTATAGCAGTGCGGCACAATCCGGCGCTCTGCTGAAAAAACAAAACCATTATTTTTTGCCGCCGGTTTCGTTTTTTCCAGCATTGACTTGCAATGGCACCGCATTGTGCCGCTTGGGCTTGCGTTCCGTCCGGTTTTTGCCACATGCGGCAGATTTAGCCAATGCGGCGGCCAGATGGAACGTTCCCTGGCACGTTTTTTGCTCCGACAAAAAAAACGCATTGCGCCGCATCAGGCAGCTGCGGCGCATTTTTCAATGCATGCCTATGGATGCCGCGCAATGCGGCAAAAACCGCATCCGGCCGCCGCATGCGGTTTCTTCCACTGCGCATGCTCAGTAGCGTGCCGCAACCGGAAACAAACGGACGGGCTGCATGCAAAAACTTTACCAAAGAATGCGGTGTTTTCGCCGCATCCGTTGCATAGGTTTCACAGCCGGATTGAGAAGCAGTGCTCAAACCGGATGTGTGAAAGTAGCCTTAGAGAATACAATGCTCTTTTGGGAATTTAAAAAAAAATAAAGTATATAAATTGCCTCTTCAGTGAGGAAGTAGACAGGAACACAGGTGCCACTTACTGAAATAGCAATCCTAAAAGTCAATATCGACCTTTAAAGACGACCAACCTCCAGAATTTTCCTATATAACCTAAAGCCAGTGCTATTCTGGCGCTATCATGCTGATTCCATACATATCTTTAGTTGTGAGATCGGATGTTTACTTTCTGAAATACAGGCAAGTAAAGTTTGTGAAATGCACTGTTACTTGATTGACATCAGCTACAGAATATCTAATAGGTGGGCTGGGTTTTGCTAGTTATTCCCACCCCTGTCTGCTGCCTGTCCTTCCCACCCCCCGTCCTTCTTTCGTAATAACAGAGTCTAGGGCGAGGAAGGTCAAGCAGCAGACAGGGGTGGGAATAACTAGCAAAACCCGACCCACCTATTAGATTTTCTGCATCACCTCATCAAATAACAGTGCATTTCACAAATTTTACTTGCCTGTATTTCAGAAACTATACATCCGATCTCACAACTAAAGAAGGTATGTTTAGAATCAGCATGATAGCCCCAGTATAGCACTGGCTTAGTTTATATAGGAAAATCTTGGTGGTTGGTCGTCTTTAACAAGCTTTGCCTTATGACTTGGGATAAGAAGCCAAACCAAACAATCCATTTGCAGAAATTGTGTTTTGAGGTGCTTGCCCCTCATCAATGTAAAAGAGGTCTGATTTAGCTGGGTGAGAGGCACGCCAACAAAATTTACCCTTGCTTATTGGATAAATATCTAAGCTGTATGTGATGTCACCTGCCACAATGTGGTAGAAATTAATCCATAAGCAGGACTATACATAGGGTCACAATTCTAGTGGTCAAAACGTCTGAGTCCTCCTTTGCTGCTCCTGTACAACCAATGTGGTGTGAGGAGGAGCGCTGTACTCCATCTACGTCATAGACTGAGTGAACATTGGGGTGCCTGCTTTACCGCCACCACAATCACAGCCATCCTCACTGCAGTCCTGTGCTGAGGACTAACAGTGGACTCAGGTCCTTGCTTTCCATTATCTTAATACTGCTCATTTCAATAGCGTTACTAATGGATGACTTCTTATATTTGTGGAACTATAAGAATAAAAGCTGTATGGCCACCCGAAAAATATGAAGTCCTGCAGTCTTCATATTATTGGGTGGCTTCTAAAAGGACAGCAAAAAATATATCATTATACCATGCTAGTTTGAAAAATGTATGTAAATGTTAAAAAAGACAAGTATTCCAGGAGTGATATATTGGGTAACTAAGAAAATGATACTTGAACGTTTTGGCAGAAGAGAGGCCCCTTCATCAGGTAAATTTGTATAGAAGGAATGGTTTAGTTATGGTGTTGTTATAGATGCAGTTGCCTAATATAATACCCCCATATGACGCGTCACTTACCTCCCATTCCAGCAACCTGCATTTTCATCTCCATCTCCATGGGCAGCACGGTGGCTCAGTGGTTAGCACTGTACGGTGGCTCAGTGGTTAGCACTGCAGTCTTGCAGCGCTGGGGTCCTGGGATCAAATCCCACCAAGGACAACATCTGAAAGGAGTTTGTATGTTCTCCCCGTGTTTATGTGGGTTTCCTCCTGGTTCTCCGGTTTCCTCCCACACTCCAAACACAGTGATAGGTAATTTAGATTGTGAGTCCCAATGGGGACAGTGTTGCCGATGTATGTAAAGCGCTGTGGAACTAATAGCGCTAGATAAGTGAATAAATATTATTATGTCACGATTATACTTTTTGGACAACCTGATGTTTTTCCCGAGGAGATCAGCCAGTGGCTTGAATTCATTAATAATAAGTTTTGTTGCAGCCAGAGGATAGAGCCATCCTTTCCTCAGGAAAGGCGGCCTTGTTGATTGTGAAACCTAAAATCGCTAACATTTTCACTCAAATGCCATTATTATAAAGCTAAAAACCATAAAAAGGGAAAAAAAATAAAAAACCCCACACACTAAATAAATGTGAGTTGGCCCTGCCCAGAAATTTTAACATTCTTTAAACCAAAAATCTCCAGGGCCATCAGTTATGTGCATCAAAAAGGTTTTTGTTACATAGCAATTACATTTCTTAATGAACTAGGACGTACATTTTCATCACAACTCCCCATGGGCTATATGGAGCGTGCTCAGGAGCTGAGCCTGCTTTATATGCTGCAGATAGCGGAATCTGTCGCTGACAGCAGCGGATACTGTTAACCACTTGAATGGCATTGAACAAAGTTCACTTTAATCAATAGATCTTGTAATAATAATAATGTCCACAATTATCATCCAATTTAACAAAACAAAAAAAAGGTTCCTGTGCGTAGATTATCTTATCTATCGTATTGTTCGTTTTATAAGACGCACTGGATTATAAGACGCACCCCAAAATTAGAGATAAAGAAGGTAAAAAAAAAAAAAATCAAAACCCAAAAAACAAAGGGATCTGTCTTATACTTTGGTGTGGTCTTACCAGAGGGGGTCGGCAGCAGTAGTGGAAATGGAGTCACAGGAGGCAGGGACGAAGCTGGTGGGGGGTCTGTCCTGGCAATGGTAGCTGTGGTGGCTGTGTGGAGCAGGCCTGTGTTGCAGGTGTCCCAGATACTCTGTTGGCAGTCGTGGCTTCAAAGAAATGGCGCCCTGAGAGGTGCGTGCGCAGATGGAGCTCTCAGCCGAGAGCTCCATCTGCAAACGCATTGACTCCAGGTGCCATCATTTGAACCTAGAGCATCTGGGGCATCCGCCTGCTCCATACAGCCCCCGCAGCCTGCACAGAGAGGCAGCCTGCCTGCACAGAGCCGCCCGCACCAATTTTCCACCTCCCGGTAAGCTATATTCAGATTTTAAGACGCACCCCTCATTTTCCTCACAAATTTTTGCGAGGAAAAGTGCGTCTTATAATCCGAAAAATACGGTATGGGTGCCTGCTATGTGCTGTGTAATGGCCATGTCTGACCGTACAGGGACATGGTTTGATCATACCACATTTCCTGGGCCGGGGAGGATGTAAAATAAAGTATATAGAAAGGACAGCACGGGATCACAGCTTCTGATTTCTGTAAGGAAAAAACATTTCCCTTTTGTGAAAGCTTAAATACCTCCAAACACATACAAAAGAAAAAAATTGGAATCAAATCAAAATATAAAATTGTTTAAACAATACATTCCATACGGAAAAAAATGGAAGGGGAGATTCGAAGGTTTGATTGCTGCTCTTCCCCCTCCCCCCAAAAAAGTGATCAAAATGCCATGTGTGCCCCCAAATATTTTAATTAAAATTGTCAGCTCAGCGGATAAAACACACACACATACTCGCACAGCTCCTTGGACAGAAAAATAAAGTTAAAGAAGTCCAGTTACCAAAACTGATTTATTTTTTTTTTTGATAAATCTTGCTAATGGCTAAGGCTAATGTGCCTCTCCACACATCTATAATGTTTTTTCAGCTATATTACCTTTTCTTGTGCACTAGCAGCACATCCTCATTGCTGGCTCCAGCTCTGATGGGGTTAATCTCTCTTCTGACTTCCTGGGTTTAGTTCCTACAACTCCCATAATTCTTTGTGGCTCTAGGGCTGTGCCTAACTTATCTAAAACACCCACTGTGTCTAACACACCCACTCTGCTCTCCACCCAAAGCCTCCTCCCTGCCTCTTCCCTGTGGATGCACTGAGAGCAATCACACAGAGACAGCCGAAGCTCTGCACAACCAGGGGAAGAAAGCGTCTATCTCCTGCTTGTTCTCATATAGTTCATAGTGTGTGTGTGTGTGTGTAGTGTGTGTAGTGTGTGTGTGTGTGTAGTGTGTGTGTGTGTGTAGTGTGTGTAGTGTGTGTGTGTGTGTAGTGTGTGTAGTGTGTGTAGTGTGTGTAGTGTGTGTATGTGTATAGTGTGTGTACAGAAATTATGATTATTAGCCGGCGCAACATGTGAAAAAAATAATTGGGGAAAGAAAAATGAAGGGGTCTCATGAGATTGCTTTTTTTCCCTCTTGCCTAGTCTGTCTGTCGTCCGTATCATCCATGTGGCATGCATTTTGCAGGCTACTTTCACATCAGCGTTTTTTTGCCTGTAGGCAAACAACCGAAAACCGCATATGACCGGATCCTGTGGATTAAATGTGCAGCGCATGCAACCGTTATTTTACCGGATCCTTCTGCAGCGGGACACAGAATTTATCGTCCGGCGCTGGAGTCAGCTGACTCCTGATCTCACAGCCCGCACACGCTGCAGTAGCTGCAGGTGGGCTCATTCACATGACCGTTCCATTTGTCCTGGTCAGTTCCTGTTTTTTTTGCAGACCCACGGACAGGACCATCTTTTTAATGTCTTTTGTATAGGATCGGATGGCACACGGTAGCACCTCCATGTGCATCCAATCCTACAAAAAACCCCACATTGGATGCCGTATGTCCGCTCCGTTATTATGGAACATGTCCTATTCTGTTCCGTAATAACGAACCGTGACTCAATACAAGTCAATGGGTCCGCAAAATTCCCAGAAGCAACACGGAAGCACTTCCATGTGACTTCCATCGGGTGCCCGTGCAGTCAGTGTCCCGCTCCAGCCCCACGGCTGCCCGCTCAGCAGTGTCAGCAGCGGCCCGCACTGCAGTGTCAGCAGCCGTGGGAATGACAAGCGCTACCGTCAAGAGGTTAGTAAGTTCATTACCTGCGGTGATGAAGTCCTGCACTCCTGACGTCAGCGGTCGTCACTGCCTTCTATGCCCGCCGCTTGTCACATCACCTCTCGCTGTTGACCCGAGACTGTGACTAGTGGGGACGTCACGGGCCGCTCACGATACTTGGTTTGTGAAGGCGGCGGTCATTGAACTCAGTGACAGCGCTGCTGTCAGTAGTTCAGCGATCATCGCAGGTAATGTACCTCGCTATCCTCCTGACAGCAGCACTCATCGTGCCCTGCAGTGACCTGGGCTAGCCTATTGATGTTAGCTCAGGTCACTGCATGGACATTCTGTTCTTCATTGACTGGGACATTGACTATGGTATGGATCATCGTGGGACCCCCTTGGATTACACCAGACCTGGATTTGTTTTTCTTTCTAATAAATTGGTGAAAGAAGGGAATTTTGTTACTTACCGTAAATTCCTTTTCTTCTAGCTCTTATTGGGAGACCCAGACGATTGGGGTATAGCTACTGCCCTCTGGAGGCCACACAAAGCACTACATTAAAAGTGCAAGGCCCCTCCCCCTCTGGCTATACCCCCCCGTGGTATCACGGGTACTCCAGTTTTAGTGCCAAAGCAAGAAGGAGGAAGCCAACAACTGGTTTAAACAAATTAACTCCGAGTAACATCGGAGAACTGAAAAACCGTTCAACATGAACAACATGTGTACCCGCAAACAGCAAAAACAATCCCGAAGGACAACAGGGCGGGTGCTGGGTCTCCCAATAAGAGCTAGAAGAAAAGGAATTTACGGTAAGTAACAAAATTCCCTTCTTCTTCAGCGCTCTATTGGGAGACCCAGACGATTGGGACGTCCAAAAGCTGTCCCTGGGTGGGTAAAGAAATACCTCATGTTAGAGCTGCAAAACAGCCCCCCCCCTACGGGGATGTCACTGCCGCCTGCAGGACTCTTCTACCTAAGCTGGCATCCGCCGAAGCATAGGTATGCACCTGATAATGCTTGGTGAAAGTGTGCAGACTCGACCAGGTAGCTGCCTGACACACCTGTTGAGCCGAAGCCTGGTGCCGTAATGCCCAGGACGCACCCACGGCTCTGGTTGAGTGGGCTTTTAGCCCTGAAGGAACCGGAAGCCCAGCAGAACGGTAGGCCTCTATAATTGGTTCTTTGATCCATCGAGCCAAGGTGGCTTTAGAAGCCTGCAACCCCTTGCGCGGACCGGCGACAAGGACAAAAAGTGCATCGGAACGGCGCATGGGCGCCGTGCGGGAAATGTAGATCCTGAGTGCTCTCACCAGATCTAGCAAACGCAAGTCCTTTTCATACCGGTGAACCGGATGAGGATAAAAGGAAGGCAAGGATATATCCTGATTAAGATGAAACGAGGATACGACCTTAGGGAGAAACTCCGGAATGGGGCGCAGCACTACCTTGTCCTGGTGGAACACCAAGAAGGGAGCCTTGGATGACAGAGCTGCCAGCTCAGACACTCGCCGAAGCGATGTGATCGCAACAAGAAACGCCACTTTCTGTGACAGGCGAGAAAAAGAAACTTCTTTGAGAGGCTCGAAAGGCGGTTTCTGGAGAGCCACTAGTACTCTGTTCAGATCCCATGGATCCAACGGCCGCTTGTACGGGGGCACAATATGACAGACCCCCTGCAGGAACGTGCGCACCTTAGGAAGACGTGCTAGACGCTTCTGAAAAAACACGGATAGTGCCGAGACTTGCCCTTTAAGGGAGCTGAGCGACAAGCCCTTTTCCAACCCTGATTGCAGGAAAGACAGAAAAGTGGGCAATGCAAATGGCCAGGGAGACACTCCCTGAGCAGAGCACCAGGTTAAGAAAATCTTCCACGTTCTGTGGTAGATCTTAGCAGAAGTTGACTTCCTAGCTTGTCTCATTGTGGCTACCACTCCCTGGGATAAGCCTGTTGACGATAGGATCCAGGACTCAATGGCCACACAGTCAGGTTCAGGGCCGCAGAATTCTGATGGAAAAACGGCCCTTGAGACAGCAGGTCTGGACGGTCTGGAAGTGACCACGGTCGGCCGACCGTGAGATGCCACAGATCCGGATACCACGATCTCCTCGGCCAGTCTGGGGCGACGAGTATGATGCGGCTGCAATCGGATCTGATCTTGCGTAGTACTCTGGGCAAGAGTGCCAGAGGCGGGAATACATATGGGAGGCGGAACTGCGACCAATCTTGCACCAAGGCGTCTGCCGCCAGAGCTCTTTGATCGCGCGACCGCGCCATGAATGCCGGGACCTTGTTGTTGTGCCGAGACGCCATTAGGTCGACGTCCGGCACCCCCCAGCGGCGACAGATTTCCTGAAACACGTCCGGGTGAAGGGACCATTCCCCTGCGTCCATACCCTGGCGACTGAGGAAGTCTGCTTCCCAGTTTTCTACGCCTGGGATGTGAACCGCGGAGATGGTGGATGCTGTGTCCTCCACCCAATTCAGAATGCGCCGGACTTCCTGAAAGGCTTTCCGGCTGCGCGTCCCTCCTTGGTGGTTGATGTATGCCACCGCTGTGGAGTTGTCCGACTGGATTCGGATCTGCTTTCCTTCCAGCCACTGTTGAAAGGCTAGTAGGGCAAGATACACTGCCCTGATTTCCAGAACATTGATCTGAAGGGTGGACTCTTGCGGAGTCCACGTCCCCTGAGCCCTGTGGTGTAGAAACACTGCTCCCCACCCCGACAGACTCGCATCTGTCGTGACCACTGCCCAGGATGGGGGCAGGAAGGATCTTCCCTGAGACAATGAGGTGGGAAGGAGCCACCATTGTAGAGAGTCCTTGGCCGTCTGGGAAAGAGAGACTTTCCTGTCTAGGGAAGTCGTCTTCCCGTCCCATTGGCGGAGAATGTCCCATTGAAGTGGACGCAGATGAAACTGCGCAAAGGGAACTGCTTCCATGGCTGCCACCATCTTCCCTAGGAAGTGCATGAGGCGCCGTAAGGGGTGCGACTGACCCTGAAGGAGAGATTGCACCCCTGTCTGTAGAGACCGCTGCTTGTTTAGCGGAAGCTTCACTCTCGCTGCTCGAGTATGGAACTCCATGCCAAGATACGTTAGTGACTGTGTCGGTGACAGATTTGACTTTGGAAAGTTGATGATCCATCCAAAAGTCTGGAGAGTCTCCAGCGTAGCCTGTAGACTGAGTTGGCATGCCTCTTGAGAGGGTGCCTTGACAAGTAGATCGTCTAGGTAAGGGATCACCGAGTGTCCCTGAGAGTGCAAGACTGCTACCACCGCCGCCATGACCTTGGTGAAGACCCGGGGGGCTGTCGCCAGACCGAATGGCAGAGCTGCGAACTGAAGATGGTCGTCTCCTATCACAAAACGTAGAAAACGTTGATGTTCTGTAGCAATTGGCACGTGGAGATAAGCATCTTTGATGTCTATTGAGGCAAGGAAGTCTCCTTGAGACATTGAGGCAATGACAGAACGGAGGGTTTCCATCCGGAACCGTCTGGCGTGCACATGTTTGTTGAGCAGTTTTAGGTCCAGAACAGGACGGAACGAGCCGTCCTTTTTTGGCACCACAAAGAGATTGGAGTAAAACCCTCTCCCTTGTTCCTGAGACGGTACAGGAACCACTACTCCTTCCGCTCTTAGGGAGTCCACCGCCTGCCGCAGGACATCTACACGGTCTGGATGTGGGGAGGTTCTGAAGAACCGAGCTGGAGGACGAGAACTGAACTCGATTCTGTACCCGCGCGACAAAATGTCTGTCACCCACCGGTCTTTGACCTGTGACATCCAAGTGTCGTAAAAGCGGGAGAGCCTGCCCCCGACCGGAGATGCGGAGGGAGGGGACTGGAAGTCATGAGGTAGCCGCTTTGGAAGCGGTTCCTCCATTTGCTTTCTTGGGGCGTGAATGAGCCCGCCAGGAATCTGAGTTTCTTTGCGTCCTCTGAGTCCCTTTGGACGAGGAGAATTGTGTTTTGCCCGAACCTCGAAAGGACTGAAACTTCTGCTGCCACTTTCTCTGCTGAGGTTTGCTTGATCTGGGCTGGGGTAAAGAGGAGTCTTTACCCTTGGACTGTTTAATGATGTCAGCCAATGGCTCGCCAAACAGTCTATCTCTAGATAAAGGCAAGCTGGTTAAACATTTTTTGGAACCAGCATCTGCTTTCCAGTCCTTTAACCACAATGCTCTGCGCAAAACTACCGAATTGGCAGACGCCATTGAGGTGCGGCTGGTAGATTCTAGGACCGCATTGATAGCGTAAGATGCAAACGCGGACATCTGCGAGGTAAGGGACGCCACTTGCGGCACCGCTGGATGTAAGATAGCATCCACTTTTGCTAAACCAGCTGAAATAGCTTGGAGTGCCCATACGGCTGCGAATGCTGGAGCAAACGACGCGCCGATAGCTTCATAGACAGATTTTAACCAAAGGTCCATCTGTCTGTCATTGGCATCCTTAAGTGAAGCGCCATCCTCCACTGCAACTATGGATCTAGCTGCAAGCTTGGAAATCGGGGGGTCCACCTTTGGACACTGGGTCCAGCGCTTGACCACATCAGGGGGGAAAGGATAACGTGTAACCTTAGAACGTTTAGAGAAACGCTTTTCTGGATGAGCGTCGTGTTTCTGGATTGATTCTCTGAAGTCAGAGTGATCCAACAGAGCACTTAATTTACGCTTGGGATAGAGGAAACGAAATTTCTCCTGCTCTGCCGCTGCCTCTTCTGCTGAAGGGGCTGGGGGAGAAATATCTAACAGCCTATTGATGGCTGAGATAAGATCGTTTACCATGGCGTCCCCATCCGGGGTATCCAGATTGAGAGGGGTTCCAGGATTAGACTCCTGATCACTCTCTTCAGACACATCACAGGGAGACTGATTGCGCTGAGACCCTGAGCAGTGTGATGACGTTGAGGGTCTTTCCCAGCGAGCCCGCTTGGGGTGGCTGGGGCAATCATCTGAGTCATTATACTCATCCTGAGAAGCCGGGGACCCCCTTGCAGTCTGGATTAAATCCAACTGCGGAGGATTAGAGGACATAGACCTCGCCGTGTCCATAGACTGAGCCCCAGGCATGGATTGCAAAGTTTCCAGGATTTTTGCCATAGTCACAGACATATTAACCGCAAAAACTGCAAAGTCTGTCCCCGACACCGGGGCAGGACTTACAGGCGTCTCAGCCTGGGTCACTATCTCTCCTGACTCCGGCTGGCGAAGCAGCACCGGATCTGAGCATTGCACACAATGGGGGTCCTTGGAGCCTGCTGGTAGAGCAGCCCCACATGCAGCACACGCAGTGCACACAGCCCTAGCCTTGGCAGCTTTGCGTCTTGTGGATGACATGTTGCTGCCTCCTCAGAGCGATCTGGGGTATTCAGCCAGGAAGCGACCTCACAGTGCAAGAAATCAATAAATATCTATGTCCAGTGACACAATACACTAACATACACTGAGGCACTAGAGGGGCCAGCTGAAAAGCCGCTTACCGCCCGCTTAAGAGCGGGTGTGTGGTCTTCCAAAGCCCCTCAGTCTAGGTCTCCCAGAGCCTTGCGTCCTTCCTCCAGCCAGACATGCATGTAATGGCTGCCGGCGTCCTGAGAGAAGAAGGGGGGCGGGCCCTGGGCGTTCCTGACCAAGAGCGGGAAGCCTGCTTCCCTCTGTGCCTAGTGAGAGGGCTGGAGCATGTAAATCAGGCTCCAGCCCTCCTCGCTGCCGTGAAACAGCGTCTCTCCCCTACCCTGATTGACAGGGTGGGGGCGGGAACGATCGGAGCTGCCGGCGTCCTAGGCCCAAAAGCCGGGGACTAGAGTTATAAACGCCGCCGCCGTAAAAGCGCGGTCGGCGTATCCCCGGCGCACCACAAGTCACAGCAGCGCCGCCCGGTCCAGTGAGGGTCGGCGCTGCGTTCCCAGAACACAAAGTCCCCCAGATAACTGTAGGAACACCAGCTCAGTGTACGGTCCCCGGCGCACTACAACACCCAGCCAGCCCGGAGTGTGTCTGTGCCTGCCGGGGACACAGAGTACCTGTATGATGCAGGGCCCGGTCCCTGATGGTACTCCTGCTCCGTATCCATCAGGTTCTAATGGGTCTGTGGATGGAGCCCGGCGTCAGAGCTTTGAGGCCGGCAGGATCCCACTTCCACAGAGCCCCCAAGGGGATGTGGAAGGAAAACAGCATGTCAGGCTCCAGCCCTGTACCAGCAATAGGTACCTCAACCTTACAACACCATCCAGGGGTGAGAAGGGAGCATGCTGGGGACACTATATGTGTCCTCTTTTCTTCCATCCGAACTAGTCAGCAGCTACTGCTGACTAAAATCTGTGGAGCTATGCATGGAATGGCTGACCTCCTTCGCACACAAAGCTAAAACTGGAGTACCCGTGATACCACGGGGGGGTATAGCCAGAGGGGGAGGGGCCTTGCACTTTTAATGTAGTGCTTTGTGTGGCCTCCAGAGGGCAGTAGCTATACCCCAATCGTCTGGGTCTCCCAATAGAGCGCTGAAGAAGAGGGAATGTGTTGGGGAGTGTTTTTTCAAATAAAAATGTATTTGTTGTCTATATTTTTTTTTTTATTACTGACTGGGTTTGTGATGTCGGGTATCTGATACACGCCTGACATCACTAACCCCAGGGCTTGATGCCAAATGACATTACACATCTGGTATCAACCCCATATATTACCCCGTTTGCCACCGCACCAGGGCAATGGGATGAGCTGGGGAGAAGCACCAGGATTGGCACATCTAATGGATGCGCCACTTCTGGGGCAGCTGCGGCCTGCTATTTTTTGGCTGGGGAGTGTCCAATAACGGTGGACCTCCCTAGTCTGAGAATATTAGACCCCAGCTGTCCGCTTTACCTTGGCTGGTGATCCAATTTGGGGGGGACCCCACGTTTTTTGTTTTAAATGATTTATTTAATTTAAAATAACAGCATGGGGTGCCCTCTGTTTTGGATTACCAGCCAAGGTGAAGCTGCCAGCTGTGGTTTGCAGGCTGCAGCCGTTTGCTTTACCCTAGCTGGCTACAAAAGATAGGGGGACCGCAAGTCATTTTTTTTTTATTATTTATTTATTTATTTTTTGGCTAAATACAAGGCTAAGCACCTTAGTGCCACATGAAAGTCACAAAAGGGTGCCAGCTTAGAATATGCAGGGAGGTGGGACATAATATATGTCTCTCATCTATCTATGCATCCCTCCAGTCATTCATTCATCCCTCTATCTCTCTGTCTCTATATCTATCTATCTATCCATCTCTATATCTACTCATCTATTTATTTTTCTTGCTGCGTCCGTTTTTTGCGGTCCACAAAAAAAACGGAAGGCACACGGATGCCACACGGGTGCATCCGTGAAAAAAAAAAGGACAGTTTTTTGCGGCCCGCAAAAACGGAATGGTCATTTGAATGTAGCCTTAACATCAGTTACTGCCTGCTGCCGATCACATGTGACCGTGTGCGGGCTGTGTGTACAGGAGTTCAGATCAGCTGACTCAAGTGTCGGCCGATTAGGCTGGGGCCACACGTGGATTACTGCGATCCCCTCGCATTACACTCGGCTCACGCTCAGTACAGCAGAGCTGAGTGTCAAGCGTGTGTCCCTGCGACTGAGGTCCGACTGTGCGAGCAGACCTCAGCTGCGGGGGGCGGTCCGGCACTCAGGAGGGGCGGGAGGGATTTCTCTCCCTCTCTCCTCCGTAGTCGGCTATTGCGATTCTCGCTCTGCACTCGTCGTACACCGATGTACCGCAAGTGCAGTGCGATTTTTCTCTCACCCCATACACTTGAATGGGTAAAAGAGAAAGAGTCTTGCATTACAGTCACAGCATGCTGCAATTGTTTTCTTGGTCCAATTAGGGCTGAGAAAAAAAATCATTCATGTGCAATGACACACAGGCTAATATTGGTTGTTTGCGATGTTTTATCGCATTCCACTCGCACTGTTTTTCTCGCCGTGTGGCTTAGACCTTACTTGTTCTGTGTCCCGTTGCATCCATCGCATCGTGTGCGGGCTGGAGTTCAGCTGAGTTCAGATCAGCTGACTCCAGTGCTGGACTGAACTCAGGTGACCTCACAGCTCGTACACGCTGCGATGGATGCAGGGGGACACAGAACAAGTAATCGGCTGACACTGGAGTCATCTGATTACTTGTTCTGCTGGTGCTGTGGTCAGGAGTAGGGATGAATGAGCAGTAAAATGCTCTGGTGCTCGATGGGCGAAGCCCATGTCGATTTTTTTTTTTAAAATTCATTAAAAAAAAAACAAATCACATAACCCTAACCCTAGAGTTAGGGGTAAAAAAAAAAAAAAAGTGTGGGCTCCCGCTGCATTTTCTATTGCCAAGGGTAACCCAAGCAGCTACTGGCTGCTAACCCCCACTGCTTGGTATTACCTTCACTGGCAATGTAAAATCCAGGGAAACCTTTTTTTTTTTTTTTTTTTTTAATAAAAGGTTTTTGCCTAAACTTTTTTTTAAAAAAATGACGTGGGCTTCGTCATATTTTTTAGTGTGCCAGCCATGTACAGCAGGCAGCTACGGGCTGCTTCAACCCCCAGCTGCCTAAAAATATAGGGAAGCCCTTTTTTTAAATTATTTCATGAATTTCATGAAATAATTAAAAAAAAAAAAAAAAAATGACATGGGCTTCGCTCATTTTTTTGTGTTCAGCCAGGTACAACTAGGCAGCTGGGGACTGGAATCCGCAGGCAAGGTGGCCCAAACTTTCTGGGCCCCCCGCTGCGAATTGCAGTCCACAGCCGCCCCAGAAAATGGCGCTTTCATAGAAGCGCCATCTTCTGTTGCTGTATCCAACTCCTCCAGTGGCCCTGGTGGCAGGTGGCATGCTGGGTAATAAGGGGTTAATACCAGCTATGTTTTACCAGCTGGTATAAAGCCCGAGATTCTTAATGTCAGGCCAAGTTTGACCTGGCCATTAAGAATCTCCAATAAAGGGTTAAAAAAAAAAAAAAGACATCACACAGAGAAAAATACTTTTTTAGAAATAAATACACACACACAGTAGGGACTCAATGTTTATTACTCCCTCTCACCCCTCCACGATCGAGAGATTTCTGTACTGACCATGCCAGGAGAGAGCGAGAGGGAAAAGAGAGAGCGAGAGGAAAAAGAGAGAGCGAGAGGGAAAAGAGAGCGAGAGGGAAAAGGGGGGGCAGAGGAGAGAGGGATAAGAGGGGGGCAGGGAAGAAGGGGGCAGGGAAGAGGGGGAAGAGGGGAGGGGGAGAAAAGAGGGGTTGGAGAAGAGAGTGGGGGGAGAGGTGCTCTGTCACCAACTTGCTCCACTCTGTGACTTGTGGTGCAGGTGATAGAGTGGAGACAGTTGGTCCCATGCAGCAGGACAGGTGACAGCAGAGCGGTGACATGCTCTGCTCTGACACATGCGGTGCTGCATGGGACCAGCCTGTCAGTGTCTTGCTATGTCCTGTAGTGCTGGTGGGAGGAGCACATGCTCACACCGCCCGTTCTCCTGACATCGGAGCAGAGCGGGCGGGTGGAGAGTGAGATCAGTACTTACGTGACAGGGGGGGATTTCAGCTGAAGAACCCCCCCTTTACTCCACACTGGCGCCCCGTGCCTCACCATCTGCCGGACGCTAAGCTGTCTTCACCGCTCCACACTGTGCCATCCTCCGGATCCTCCCCTCGATGCTGGGCTGTGACGTGCGGTAGTCACCGCCCACAGCCCCGTCAATCACTGAGTGGCGTCAGCATCCTCTGACGTAGCCGTCAAGTTTGAGAGCCTGGAATTTACGGGACGTAAGAGGATACTAGCGGCCGCAGCACCAGGGGGTCATGTGATCGGCACTGAGCGTGCAGGATAGCGCCGCTCAGTGCCAGAACTGGAAATAGAAGCCAATGAAGAAAACGCCTATAATGGATAATGGTAAGTGGAACTCAGAGAAAATAAAAAAAATGGGTGAACCACCTCTTTAAAAAGGTCCAAGAAAAAAGGGACACATTTGATCAAAAATGTGATCATTTGTTTGTCTTGTACCTGTAAACTTTCTTTGCGGTTTAATAAATGAATTTAAAAAAATGTGAGAATTTTTAGATAACCCGGGGAATAATATTGCCAGGTAATTTTTACCCTATAATGAACAATGTAAAACCCCAAACCCCTAAAAACAGTGGCAGAATTGCTGGGTTTTTTTGGGGTTTTTTTTGGAGCTTTGTGGTGACCAAAAAAATGACAATTCTGGTGTATTGATTTTTTTTTTCTCTTTAGAGTTTACCATGTGGGTAAAATTATTTTATATTTCCATAGATCGTACTTTTACAGACACGCTAATACAGAATATGCTTATTTCTTCGGCGCTCTATTGGGAGACCCAGACGATTGGGACGATTGGGTGTATAGCTACTGCCTCCGGAGGCCACACAAAGCATTACACTAAAAAGTGTAAGGCCCCTCCCCTTCTGGCTATACACCCCCCGTGGGATCACGGGCTGCCCAGTTTTCAAGCTTTGTGCGAAGGAGGCACACATCCATGCATAAGCTCCACTGTTTAGTCAGCAGTAGCTGCTGACTATATCGGATGGAAGAAAAGAGGGCCCATACTAGGGCCCCCAGCATGCTCCCTTCTCACCCCACTTGCGGTTTGTAAGGTTGAGGTACCTATTGCTGGTACGGAGGCTGGAGCCCACATGCTGTTTTCCTTCCCCATCCCCCTGAGGGGCTCTGAGGAAGTGGGATCTTTCCGGCCACCAAGCCCTGAGGCCGGGCTCCATCCACAGACCCATAGAACCTGCTGGATGCGGAGCGGGAGTGCCGTTCAGGGACAAGGCCCTGCAACTTTCAGGTACTCTGTGTCCCCGTATGGCAGGCCACGCACACTCCAGGCTTGCTGGGTGTGCTAGTGCGCCGGGGACTGTAGCGCTGTGCGCTGGGCTTATAGTCCCTGCAGATTACTGGGGGACTTTACGTGTGGGGACCGCCGCGCCGACCGCCCCTGGAGCGGCGGCGCAGCTGCGACTTGTAGTGCGCCGGGGACGCGCCGACCGCGCTTTTACGGCGGCGGCGCTTCTAACTTTAGTCCCCGGCTTTTGCGGCCTAGCGCCGCTTCGTTCCCGCCCCCACCCTGTCACTCAGGGAAAGGGAGAGACGCTGTTCTATAGCAGCGCCGAGGGCTGGAGCCTTATTTGCATTCTCCAGCCCCCTTCACTAGACACAGTGGGCGCCGGGTTCCCGCTCTTGTCTCGGGCACGCCCTCGGCCCGCCCCTCTCCTCTGGACGCCGGCAGCCATTCCGGCACGCAGAGCGGGAAAACGGAGACAAGCGCTGAGCTACCAGCACAGGATTCCGGCGCCACACACCCGCTTTTGTGCGGGCGGTAAGCGGCAACTAAAGTGCTGACCCACTAATGCCGAAGTGTCCTGTTGTATTTTTGTACGGTCGCTATTCAGGATGCAGACCTAGAAACAGCAGCAAAAGATCAGGGGTGCTAAAGCACAGACTCTATATGCTGCTTGTCTTGCATGTGCTGCAGTGTCATGTGTCCTTTATGCTTGTATGCTTTACATTGCACTGTAAGGGCTATTCTTGGCTGTCTACCCGCCTAGATGGCTAGACAGCGGCAGCAAACAGCAATGGTGCTAAGGCACAAGCTTTCAATGCAGCTTGGATTGCATGTACTGCAGAGTTTATTTTCATGCTTGTACATTCACTGCATGTCTCTATTCTGGGCTAATGCTCCTTGATGACTAGACAACAGCAGCAGAAAAGCAAGGGTGCTAAGGCACAAGCTTTCAATGCTGCTTGGATTGCATGTGCTGCAGTGGTTATTTTCATGCTTGTATGCTATACATTCACTGTATGTCGCTTTTCTTAGCTAATGCTCCTGAATAACTAGACAACGGCAGCAGAAAAGCAAAGGTGCCAAGGCACAGGCTTTCTATGCTCCTTGTACTGCATGTGCTGAAGTGTTTATTGTACTTCATGCTTGTATGCTATACATTGCACTGTACGGTCGCTATTCTTGGCTAATGCTCCTAGATGGCTAGACAGCAACAGCAAAAAAAAAAAAAAAAAAAAAAAGCATGGGTGCCAAGGCACAGGCTTTCTATGCTGCTTGTACTGCATGCGATACTGTTCCAGGACCCCCAGTGTGTGCAATTACTCAACGGGGTCTCTGCTACAGGTGGCCAAAAGAACCACCTGTGATCCCTGTCCAGGGACAGGGACGGAGTTGCAGTTTCCGCTGATATATTGTCTGTGACTATGACTAACATCTTACAGACTTTGCAGTCCAGACAGACCTTGGGCAATGTTGATTCAATGCCCCTGGCCACCCTGATTTCGAAACAAATCATGGCTCCAGGAGGGTCCCATGCATCCCAGGGTGCAGGCTCTGACACGGACGACAGTCCCAGACGGCCTAAGCGAGCTCCCTAAGAACGGCCCTCGACTTCATCACAGTACTCTCTGTATGATGATGCAGACGTAGCTGTTCAGGACTCTGATCCTGAGACCGCTCTCAATCCGGATACACCGGATGGTGACGCTATAGTGAATAATCTTATAGCGTCCATCAATGGAAGGTTGGGTATTTCTCCCTCAACTCCTCCAGTGGAGGGGTCAGCTTCACAGCAGAAGAAATCCCTATTTCGGTATCTCAAGCGTATATTGAGTACTTTTCTGGTCTCTGACTCCAGAGAAGCAGTCCAGGAACACCACGCTTATCCCGATAAGCGTTTCTCCAACCGTATTGAGGATACGCGTTGTCTCTTCCCCCCTGACGTGCTCAAGCGCTCCAAGGGTGGATCCCCCAATCTCCAGGCTTGCGGCTAGATCTATAGTTGCAGTGGAAGATGGGACTTCACTTAAAGATGCCATTGACAGACAGATAGCCCTCTGGTTGCAATCTGTCTATGAAGCTATCGGCGGGTCGGTTGCCCCGGCATTCGCAGCCATAGAGGCACTCCAAGCTATTTCAGCTAGTATTGCGCAGAGGGACGCGGTCACATGTACATCTTGGCCGCAGTAGCGTCCTTCACCTCGCAATGTCGGCATTGCGACTCAAGCTGTTTATGCTGTCCTGGACTCTATGAGCCGTACGTCAGTGGCGTCCGCCAACTCCGTGTTGTTACGCTCCTAGTGTTAAGGGATTGGAGCAGATGCTGCTTCCACAAAAGTGCTTAACCAGATTGCCTTTATCTGGTGACAGACTGTTTCGTGAGCGGTTGGATTAAATCATTCAACTGTCCAAGGGTACGGATTCTTCCTTACCCCAGCTATCAAACAAGACCCATCAGGAGAAGGGACAGTCGAGGTTTCGGTCCTTCCCAGGCTCGGGCACGTCCCAATTGCCCTCGTCCAACAGGACTCAAAAGGCTCAGAGGGGCGCAGGTTCCTGGCGGGCTCAATCACGCCCGGAGAAGGCAGCCGGAGGAACCGCTACCAAGGCGGTTTCCTCATGACTTTCAGCCCTCTCTCTCCGCGTCCGCGGTCGGTGGCAGACTCCCCCGCTTTAGCGACATTTAACTGCCACAGGTCAATGACCGGTGGGTGAGAGACAGTTTGTCGCAAAAA
This sequence comes from Anomaloglossus baeobatrachus, assembly GCF_048569485.1. Classification (NCBI taxonomy): domain Eukaryota; kingdom Metazoa; phylum Chordata; class Amphibia; order Anura; family Aromobatidae; genus Anomaloglossus; species Anomaloglossus baeobatrachus. The sequence goes on along the minus strand of NC_134362.1, from coordinate 67,265,884 downwards.
CTTCCTCACCGGCCGAGCCGAGGCTCTTCTGCAGGCAGTAGGAGTCGTAATCCCGGTTCCTCCTCAGGAACAAGAGACACTTTTTACTCCGATCTGGTCGGGGTGACAAAATAGGACGACTCCTTCCGTTCCGTTCTGGACCTTAAACTGCTCAACAAGCACGTGAAAACCAGGCGGTTCCGGATGGAATCCCTCCGCTCCGTCATTGCCTCAAGGTCTCAAGGAGATTTCCTAGCATCAATAGACATCAGGATGCTTATCTCCACGTGCCGATTGCTCCAGAGCACCGGCGTTTGCTACGATTCGTTATTGAAGACGAGCATCTTCGGTTCGTAGCCCTACCCTTCGGTCTGGCGACAGCCCCACGGGTTTTCACCAAGTTCATGGCAGCAGTGGGACCACTCCCGCACTCTCAGGGTCACCCTGTGATCCCTTACTTAGACCATCTACTTGTCAAGGCACTCTTTTAAGAGGCATGCCAACACAGCCTGAACATGGCGCTGGAGACTTCCCAGAGTTTCGGGTGGGTCCTCAACTTTTCAAAGTTAAACCCAATCGCTGGCATATCTTAGCTTGGGGTTTCACACTCTCTCAGCGATGGTGAAGCTTCCACTGGACAAACAGCGGTCACTACAGACGGGGGTGCAGTCTCTCCTTCAAGGAGACACCTCATCCAGAGGCAGTCCCTTTCACGCAGTTTCATCTGCGTCCACTTCAATAGCACATTCTTCGCTAATGGGAGGGGAAGTCGATGTCCCTACACAGGAACGTCCCCCTTTCTCAGACGATCAAGGACTCTCTTCAGAGGAGTCCACTCTTCAGATCAATTGTCTGGAGCTCTGGGCAGTGTATATTGCCCTGCAAGACTTCCTGCAGTGGCTGGAAGGCAAACAGATCCGAATTCAGTCGGACAATCCACAGCGGTGGCATACATCAACCACCAAGGCGGACTACGCAGTCGGCGAGCCTCCCAGGAAGTCCGCTGGATTCTGCTAGGGGTGGAAGACAGAGCATACACCATATCCGCAGTTCACATCCCGGGCGTAGAAAACTGGGAAGCAGACTTCCTCAGTCACCAGGGCGTGGACGCAGGAGAATGGTCTCTGCACCCGGATGGGTTTCACGAATCGGCACAACAGCAAGGTCCCGGTTTTCATGACGATCAAAGAGCTCTGGCGACAGGCATCTCACGGTCGGTCAACCGTGGGCACTACCAGACCGGCCAGACTTACTGTCCCAAGGGCCGTTTTTCCATCTGAATTCTACGGCCCTGAACCTACTGTGTGGCCATTGCGTCCTAGATCCTAGTGTCCTCAGGATTATCCCAAGGGGTCGTTGCCACCATGAGACAGGCTATGAAGCCCACGTCTGCTAAGATCTACCACGGAAGTGGAAGATTTTCTTTTACTGGTGCTCTGTACAAGGAGTGTCCCCCTGGCCATTGGCATTGCCTACTTTTCTTTCCTTCCTGCAATCTGGGTTGGAAAAGGGCTTGTCGCTCGGCTCCCTTAAAGGGCAAGTCTCGGCGCTATTGGTGTTTTTTCAGAAGCGTCTAGCACGACGTCCGCAGGTACGCACGTTCCTGCAGGGGGTTTGTCATATCGTCCCCCCGTACGAGCGGCCGTTAGATCCATGGGATCTGAACAGGGTACTAGTTGCTCTCCAGAAGCCGCCTTTCGAGTCTCTGACGGATGTTTCACTCTCTCGACTATCACGGAAAGTGGCCTTTCTGGTAGCGATCACGTCTCTTCGGAGAGTGTCTGAGCTAGCAGCGCTGTCATCCAAGGCTCCCTTCCTGGTGGTCCACCAGGACAAGGTAGTACTGCGCCCCATTCAGGAGTTTCTCCCTAAGGTAGTATCCTCGTTTCATATTAATCAGGATATCTCCTTACCTTCCTTTTGTCCTCATTCGGTTCACCGGTATGAAAAGGTTTTACATTTGTTAGATCTGGTGAGAGCACTCAGAATCTACATTTCCCGCACGGCGCCCCTGCGCCGCTCTGATGCACTCTTTGTCCTTGTCGCTGGCCAGCGCAAGGGGTCGCAGGCTTCTAAAGCCACCCTGGCTCGATGGATCAAAGAACCAATTCTGGAAGCCTACCGTTCTGCGGGGCTTCCGGTTCCTTCAGGGCTGAAGGCCCATTCAACCAGAGCCGTGGGTGCGTCCTGGGCATTACGACACCAGGCTTCGGCTCAACAAGTGTGCCAGGCAGCTACCTGGTCGAGTTTGCACACTTTCACCAAACATTATCAGGTGCATACCTATGCTTCGGCGGACGCCAGCCTAGGTAGAAGAGTCCTGCAGGCGGCAGTGGCCTCCTCGTAGAGGAGGGCTGTCTTGCAGCTCTAACTTGAGGTATTTTGTTACCCACCCAGGGACTGCTTTTGGACGTCCCAATCGTCTGGGTCTCCCAATAGAGCGCCGAAGAAGAAGGGAATTTTGTTACTTACCGTAAATTCCTTTTCTTCTAGCTCTTATTGGGAGACCCAGCACCCGCCCTGTTGTCCTTCGGGATTTTTGGTTTGTTTGCGGGTACACATGTTGTTCATGTTGAACGGTTTTCAGTTCTCCGATGTTTCTCGGAGTGAATTTGTTTAAACCAGTTATTGGCTTTCCTCCTTCTTGCTTTAGCACTAAAACTGAGCAGCCCGTGATCCCACGGGGGGTGTATAGCCAGAAGGGGAGGGGCCTTACACTTTTTAGTGTAATGCTTTGTGTGGCCTCCGGAGGCAGTAGCTATACACCCAATCGTCCCAATCGTCTGGGTCTCCCAATAAGAGCTAGAAGAAAAGGAATTTACGGTAAGTAACAAAATTCCCTTCTTCTCCACATTTCTTTAGTGTTAACTGAGGGAAAGCAAAACAGTTCCAATTTTTTTTTTTAAATAACATTTCACCTTTAATTTATAGTCTCCATATGGGACTGAAGCTGTGATTGTGTGAGGTCTCCATATGGGACTGAAGCTGTGATTGTGTGAGGTCTCCATATGGGACTGAAGCTGTGATTGTGTGAGGTCTCCATATGGGACTGAAGCTGTGATTGTGTGAGGTCTCCATATGGGACTGAAGCTGTGATTGTGTGATGTCTCCATATGGGACTGAAGCTGTGATTGTGTGAGGTCTCCATATGGGACTGAAGATGCGATTGTGTGATGTCTCCATATGGGACTGAAGCTGTGATTGTGTGAGGTCTCCATATGGGGAGATAAGGTATGCACACCAGTGACTATGTAAGGGGAATACATGAAATAGCAGAAACTGCTGTGTGAATACTGACTTGAAAAATCCAATAGCTATATGCAAGAGTGAATATGTGAAAAATGGAATCTGCATTACTGCCATGAACATATGAATCAAGAGAAATTTAGCTACTGAATTGATCAATGCAATAGAGCCCCAACACTACGCCAAAGTATTTCTCTACGTTGGGGTCCCTAGCTTGTGTGTGTCCTCTCATGCAGTTAAAAAACCTACCGTGTATGGGAAGCTGAGACCCAGGCTATTTATGTGTATGATATGGATTGGCAATAGGTGTGGTTGGGGAGGGTTCACAAACGAAAAAATACTAACAAATAGGAATAACGTTTGGAACACCATTCTAAGTCCGAACTGGGTGCAAAAACCTAAAAAAACATCACTATGGGGAGATAAGGTATGCACACCAGTGACTATGTAGGTTTTTTTTAGGTTTTTGCACCCAGTTCGGACTTAGAATGGTGTTCCAAACGTTATTCCTATTTGTTAGTATTTTTTCGTTTGTGAACCCTCCCCAACCACACCTATTGCCAATCCATATCATACGCATAAATAGCCTGGGTCTCAGCTTCCCATACACGGTAGGTTTTTTAACTGCATGAGAAGACACACACAAGCTAGGGACCCCAACGTAGAGAAATACTTTGGCGTAGTGTTGGGGCTCTATTGCATTGATCAATTCAGTAGCTAAATTTCTCTTGATTCATATGTTCATGGCAGTAATGCAGATTCCAATTTTCACATATTCACTCTTGCATATAGCTATTGGATTTTTCAAGTCAGTATTCACACAGCAGTTTCTGCTATTCCATGTATTCCCCTTACATAGTCACTGGTGTGCATACCTTATCTCCCCATAGTGATGTTTTTTTAGGTTTTTGCACCCAGTTCGGACTTAGAATGGTGTTCCAAACGTTATTCCTATTTTGTTAGGTCTCCATATGGGACTGAAGCTGTGATTGTGTGAGGTCTCCATATGGGACTGAAGCTGTGATTGTGTGAGGTCTCCATATGGGACTGAAGCTGTGATTGTGTGAGGTCTCCATATGGGACAGAAGCTGTGATTGTGTGAGGTCTCCATATGGGACTGAAGCTGTGATTGTGTGAGGTCTCCATATGGGACAGAAGCTGTGATTGTGTGATGTCTTGTGTCATATACTCCAGTACTTATGTGTCACACTGCGACGTACAGTCTCCTAACCCTCGACCTGCTGTATGACAGATATACGAGTCATGGACTGAAGGGCTTTAAAACAAGGTGACAAAGAATTCATAATGTCTTACACATCAGTCTGAAAACAAATTCTCATGACATCTCTTCCTAATTTTGATCTGAATGCAAAGCAGCAATCTGATCAATATCTACAATAGGATGCCACATGCGTTACAAGGCGGATCATGACATGTCCATGATCAGCTATGACTGTCAAATCACAGCTCTCAGAAGTGGAGACTACAGAGCAGGTTCATCGAGAAGCAGAAAAATTCAAATCTCCTTTATCATAATCAGTCAGCACAAAAACTGCCCCCACCGGGAGCTTCATTACATAGGTTTCCATGGTTGAGCAGCTGTATGCAGCCTTAAATCACCAAGCACAATGTCAAGTATCAGATGCAGTGGTGTAAAGCCACCGCCACTGGACCTTGGAGCAGTGACAAAGAGTTCTGTGCAGTGACTGCTCACTTTCCTCTACCCAGCACCTGATGGCGGAGTCTGGGTTTGCTGAATGACAGGAGAATATTATAAATCCATGTTTACTGGGAGCCGCACACTTTTAGGTTACCCTCACCCAGTATATGATCATGACACCTGCGTAGTGGACAGTTTCCCCTAGATGCAATTTCTGTGATACAAATAAAAAACCCAACAAGCAAACAATCCGACAAACAGAAAACCCAACAAACAAAAAACCCAACAAACAAAAAACCCAACAAGCAAAACAACCCAACAAAAAACCCAACAAGCAAAACAACCCAACAAGCAAAACAACCCAACAAGCAAAACAACCCAACAAGCAAAACAACCCAACGAAACAACCCAACAGATAAAACAACCCAACAGATAAAACAACCCAACAAGCAAACAGCCCAACAAACAAAAAAGCCAACAAAAAGCCAACAAACAAAAAATCCAACAAGCAAAAAACCCAGGAAACAACCCAACAAGCAAACAGAAAACCCAAACAAACAACCCAACAAGCAAACAGCCCAACAAACAAAAAACCCAACAAACAAAAAACCCAACAAGCAAACAGCCCAACAAACAAAAAACCCAGCAAACAACCCAACAAGCAAACCCCCCCCCCCCCCACCAATTCTGCATTTCTACTGGCTCGTCGTCTTTCAACTTGCTGTCAGCTGACATGGATTGGAGACAATCAACAGGAGACAACCATAAAAGCCAAACTGAAAATGGTTTTATTTTAGTTTAAAAAGAAAAAAAAAAATATTTAAAACTTCTAAAAACCTCTTGCTACATTTTTTAATTTCACAGAAATCATTGTAAATGCTGAGCATGGCCGGATATCCGCAGAAGATGACGACAGCAGGTTTACTGGTACTTTGTACGTAGAACATTTTTTTACCTGGCGCCAAAGTGAAGGATATTATATTACCGCTAGAACTCCAACACTAGGCATTGCTTTCTCAAGGTCCTGCTTGGCAGATTTCCAAATTCTGGTGAAACATAGAATATATGAATATACCTTTAGATTTGGCTTTAAGCCTCTTAATAAATAATGCTAAGTGCAAACCGAGAGCTGCATTATACTGTGACCGGAGATACTGCTTCATCAGCCAATTCATCATTCCTAGCGGTCAAAATACACATCTTCTTTAAGAACTAAAGGAGGGACGAAGAGAAACAAAATTCTAAAAAGAACAATGTAGCACCGCAAGATATCAGAGTTGGATGCATAAAATCAATAGTGAATATTTTTTTTCTCCTTATTTGGATTAAAATCCATTTTTTTTAAATCATGTATCGCCCCCTTGTGGTCAATGGTCCCTTGAGAATAATTAAATAAGTAATTGTGTGCCACCCAGTGGCCAGTTGGGGAAGTGCAGCACATATTCCTATCACTTGTGGGTGCACTAAACAGTTTTCTGTTCGTACCTGTAATTGATGGAAGAAGAATCCTGTTTGTACACTGCCTTAAACACATTTTGACATACGCGTACATGAATATTAATTAATGGCAGCAGATCCCGGGGTCCTATTTTCCTATGAATCAGTTGCTTTGCACAGGGGAAAGCCATGTTCCTACAAGTAGCTCAGCTCGTGCATCTAAGATTTACCCTCTGCTGCAGCAGTGTGCTCAGATGCATTATTTTCCATCATCTTCTGCAGAGTATCGCAGCCTCCTCAGAACACAACCAGAGTAGCCTGCAGTGGGTGAAATGTGCACGGACATACTCTGCAGGATACTCCGGCAGTACCATGTGTATGGGACAGAACCGACAACCTCTCTGTGCAAATCGAGGGAGGGAGGCTTCCATAGCGGACTATGCTCAGACACAGCGGGGCCACTTCAGTCCTTGGTAGCATTTTCTTGACTTTGAGTGTTCCACATTCCTCTCTTGGAGTGATAGTAGTGGAAGAAGTTTCTCAGGCGCAGCCGTTCCACTTCCAACCCGTTCTGCAGCACCCTGGAAAAAATTATTAGATTTGTAATTAATCATTAAAAAAAAAAAAAAAAGTCAGAATTAATTCATTACATTCTTTGGGGGACTTAAAGGGGTTGTCTCAAGAACAAAGTTCATTTTAATCAATAGATCTTGGAATAGTAATAATTTCCACAATTGGAGGTGTTTAAAAAAAAATGTTCCTGTGCTGAGATAATCTTATACATGTGCCCCTGCTATGTGCTGTGTAATGGCCGTGTCTGACCGTACAGGGACATGGTCTGATCATACATCTCCTGGGCCGGGGAGGACACAAAAGGGTACACAGATTGCACAACATTCACAAATTAAATCTTTCTTTGAGGTAAAACAATTTTTTTAAAAATCTGGCAGGGAAATGTTTTCCTCACAAGAACAATCAATTGTGAGCCCGTACTGTCATGTCTGTATAATCCTTGGCTTCGTCCTCAGCCCAGGAGCTGTGGTATGATCAGACCATGTCCCTGTACGGTCAGACACGGCTATTACACAGCACACAGCAGGGACACATATATGAGTTTCTCTCAGCAGAAAGACTTTATTTTTTTTAAAACACATCCAATTGTGGAACTTATTATTATTCTAAGATCTATTAAAATCAACTTTAAAATGAACTTTGTGGGAAAATCCCTTTAAGTTATTGATTTTCCAGCCCTTAAGTAAGCATTACAGTGTACTGTGTAATTAAAGGGAACCAACCATCAGGATTTTCATATATAAAGTAAAGCCAGTGCTATACTGGGGCTAGGATGCTGAGTGTAAGCATAGCTTTTGTTCTGAGATTGGAGGTTTTATTTCAGTAATATGTGCAAGTAAAGTTCCAGCAATGCACTGCTATTTAATTGACAGGTGCAACAGGATAGGAATATGTGGGTGGGGTTTTGCTATCTATTCCCACCCCTGTGTCTGCTGTGCCGGAATTAATGTCTTTGATGGCGACACGGGGAGGAAGGTCAGGTAGACAGACAGGGGCGGGAATAGATAGCAAGACTCGACCCTCATATTCTCTTCCTGTTGCACCTGTCAATCAAACAGCAGTGCATTGCTGGAACTTTACTTGCACATATTACTGTAATAAAACATCCAATTTCAGAACTGAAGCTATGCTTACACTCAGCATCCTAGCACCAGTATAGCACTGGCTTTAATTTATATATGAAATTCCTGCTGGTTAGTTCCCTTTAATTACATGGTGGGTCCTCCAGGAAGAAATGTGCTTTGTGGCCACACTTCATTTTACAGCTATGTTCACAGTTTTTTCTGAGGTGTTCCAAAATGTTGAATTTCTAAAGTAGAAACCGCATCAAGAAACACAATTTTGGGGCTAGCAGTTTGGCAGAGGTTTTTTTCCCCTGAAGCATAGTTTGATGCAGATTCTATCAGGATCCTTACCAGATATATTTATACATATATTTTTTTAAATTTCTCTTCAGGAAAATAAAAAATTCTCCACATATACAGTGGAACCTCGCTTAACGAGTAACACACTTAACGAGAATTTCGCTTAACAAGCAAAGCTTTCTGTAAATTTGTATCTTGGTTTACGAGAAAGCTTTGCTGTACGAGCAAAATTCTCACCGCACACACTTCCGGTTCCGTACATCCACCGCGCTCTCACCCGCACTTGCAGTCCACACAAACACACAAAGAAACACGCACGCACACACACATACAGTATTATGCTCACCCTACCTTCCGTTCCACCGCCAGCCTCATGGTTCTTGTAGTACGCTGGTACATCGCGGCAAACTACAAGACCCAGGAGGCCGGCGATGGAACGGAAGGTAAGGTGAGCATAATATGTGTACCTTCCGTTCCATCGCCGGTCTCCTGGTTCCTGTAGTTCGCCGCTCCAGGATATGTATCAGCAACCATAGCGATGAGGCAGGAACTTTGGCTGTCAGACACTACTCAAAGGCAGCGCGCTTGCCAATCAGAGGCAAGCGGCTCCTGCCTTTGACGTCAGCGCTCTGGGTGCGGAAGTTCCTCCCTCGTCTCGATGGTTACCCGATACACATCCTGTACCGGCGAACTGCAAGAACCAGGAGCCAGGCGATGGAACAGAAGGTAAGGGGAGCATAATATGTGCGTGTGTTTGTGTGTGTTTGTGCGTGTGTGGAATGGCAGAATAGGGGACCAGGATGGGACATTTAACAAGTTGTGGAAGAAATTGTCTGCATTGCAATGGTTTCCTAGGGGAAATCTTGCTTTGCTGAACGAGTAACTTGGTTAACAAGCACACTCCCAGAACGAATTGTTCTCGTTAACCAAGGTTCCACTGTACAGTTGAGAAAAAAAATATGCAGATCTGCTCTGCCTCATTGCACTCGGACCCATGTTATTCAATCTGTTTTTGTCTCGCACCGCACTCGTTATATGCCAGTGTGAGCGAACTTTAAAAAGGACACATTCAGTTCAAGGAATCCTAATTTATCCTAAAATTGGAAAACTTTTATATGTTTTTCTCTGCCAAAATAAAGTGAAATTTCCATGAACTGCAGCGGGACTGTGTAGAACTGCCAAATTAAGCAGTTATGTATATTCTAGGTGTGACTTAAGGATGGACGCGCTGTCCTGTGACTCATGGACGTCTGAATGAGGCCTGACGGGGTGTCCAAGTAATGGATGGACAGCACAGCAAACGTGTACTACTGACAGCAGGTTAAAGCGGGCTTTACACGCTACGATTTCGCTACAGCGATCTCGTTGGGGTCACGGATTTTGTGACGCACATCTGGCCGCTGTAGCGATGTTGTAGCGTGTGACTCCTAGGAGCTATTTTGGATCGTTGCAAAAACGTCCAATATCGCTCCTCGTTGACATGGGGGTCCGCTGCTAGTTATCGCTGCTGTCGCAGGGACGAAGTTGTTCCTCGTTCCTGCGGCAGTACACATCGCTACATGTGACGCCACAGGAACATCTCCTTACCTGCCTCCGGCCACAATGCGGAAGGAAGGAGGTGGGCGGGATGTTTCGTCCCGCTCATCTCCGCCCCTCCGCTTTCATTGGGCGGCCGCTTAGTGACGTCGCTGTGACGCCGAACGGACCGCCTCCTTAGAAAGGAGGCGGTACGCCGGTCACAGCGACGTCGCTATGCAGGTAAGTATGTGTGACGGGGGTGCCAGATTTTGTGCGCGCCGGGCAGCGATATGCCCATTTCGCACAAACGATGGGGGTGGGTCGCATGCTAGCGATATCGGGCCGGATATCGCAGCATGTAAAGCCACCCTTAGGTAGAAGCAACTTAATATAAAATATGGCACAAATATATGAGAATTGTGAGTCTGACCTCTGAAACCTTCACCCAAAATAAGGGGTTGGAGAAGGCGGTGCTGTGTTTATAGGGAGATGACGTGGGTAGGTGGCACACTGTGGATGAGTTGGAAATGTGGCAGCAACACCTTTAGGCCGAGTCCAGACGGGCGTATGGGAAATCATCCAATTTTTTTTTTTCAGAATACATATACAATTTTCATCTGCATTGTCATCTATGTGCCATCCATGTGTCCGTTTATTACATTCATTTTTATACGACAGTGTAAAATTTCCAAGATCAAATACACTTTCATATGTTAGTGATTGCAATGTATGTATTGTGGCTGCTGGACACTTGGTCCATGGGAGGTATGTATCACAGAGGTGGTTATCTTTTGTGATGTAAACCCAGATGCAAGCTCTAAAGCTCTAGTACTAGGAGAGTTACTAGGGCACATCAGAGCCAGGTTTTACAGAGAGATGGGCAGGTCTGCCTGATCACAAACCCCGCACGTAGGGGTGGTACATATCTATAAATGGAGACCAGTAGTCGTGTGTGTGTGTGTGTGTGTGTGTGTGTGTGTAGGTTGGAACGAACACCTCCTGTGGGAGATTGTATTGTGAAATCCTGTGAAAGCAAAAATCTACAGATATATGTATAGACTTTCTACTTTCAGTTTATTATTTTGTGCCGGAATAGGATGTTTTGTTTCTATTTATATTGGTTCATGTGTAAAAACTCATCTGAAAAGCCTTAAGGGGGCTTTACACGCAACGACATCGCTAACAAGATGTCGTTGGGGGTCACGGAATTCGTGACGCACATCCGGCCTCGTTAGCGACGTCGTTGCGTGTTACATGTACGAGCAACCGCTAACGATGTAAAATACTCAGCAAATCGTTGATTGTTGACACGTCGTTCATTTCCCAAATGTCGTTGCTCGTTTAGGACGCAGGTTGTACAACACCGTACCTGTGTCCTCCGGCAATGAGGTGGCCGTAACTTTCATGCGACTGCTCTCCGCCCCTCCGCTTCTATTGGACGCCTGCCGTGTGACATCGCTGTGACGCCGCACGAACTGTTCCTTTAGAAAAGAGGCTGTTCACCGGCCACAGCAACGTCGCTAGGAAGGTAAGTATGTGTGACGGGTACTATCGATTTTGTCCACCACGGGCAGCGATTTGCCCGTGACGCACAAACAACGGGGCCGGGTGCTTTCTGCGTGTAAAGCCCCCTTCATTCAATAACATTGGTCTGAGTGCTGTCCATGTGATATCCGATTTGAGCCAAGGCGGCACACGTGGGTATAATACGCTCGTCTGTATGAGCCCTCAGACTCACAGACAATATCACATGCTGCCGTTTGTGGCCACTTGCGTTGTCTATGGAGCTGCTGATAGGCTATGAGCGCACATGCAGTCTTTTTGCTGAATTTTAAGAACAGAAATTCAATGTTATGCAGGAGCATTAAAACTTGGAGAGTTTAGCCTCAGTTTCTGCTCCAAAAACCCCTTTGAAAATGTGGTGTGAACACAGCCTACATGTGGTCGCCAGTCAGGTTTGCTTACATGAAAACAATTGAGACTTTGCTTCCTTTATTACTGCTAAATGAACGTATACAATGCCAAGTTATCTAGCAATTTGTGTTACACTTTAATTATTACACCGTGTGCAGAATTATTAGGCAAGTTGTATTTTAGAGGATTTTTTTAACAACTATGTTCTCAATCAACCCAAAAAACTCATAAATATCAGAGCTTAATATTTTTGGAAGCTGTAGTGGTTTTTTTTAGATTTGGCTATCTTAGGCTATGTGCGCAGTTTGCGTTCAATTCCGCAGCGTTTAAGTCACTGCCTGTGCATCTCAGAACGCAGCCGAAAAAGCTGCGTTCTGAGACGCATTCGGCAAAACGCAACGTGCGCACAATCCTGGAGAATTCATGCGTTCTGGATGCTTTCTCTGCCATAGACAGAGTGGGAAAAGCATCCAGAACGCACATTCTTCACAGTGCGGTCCCACTCGGCTCTGCAGCATCCCCATAGACTTGCAGCAGAGCCGAGTTGGACCGCACTGTCAAAAAGAGAATGGCTGGCTGCGAGACAGTGCCACGCAAATCAGAATGAACTCGGATGAACTTCACCCGACTTCATTGTGATCGCGCTGCTCTGTGTATGTGCCGCGGCTTGATTTGCGGTCACACGTGAAGGACTCACCTGTGATCGCAAATCCCCTGAGTGACTGAAGTGAGCCGCGCGATCAGCTGTGATTTCACTCAGGTTACTTGCGGCCACAGCTGCAGTCCTCCACCTGAGAGCGGTGGCCGCGAGTGACCTCAGTGACAGCACAGCTGATCGCGCGACTCACTTCAGTTGCTGCATGGAGGTCACAGGAGCGGTGGTGTTCTACATGCCGCTCCTGTCAGCTTCCGATGTAGCAGAGCTGGAAGCCTCGCGGGACCTTGCGTGGATTACGTCAGACCTGGAGGTGTTTTTGAGGGGTTAATAAATTGGTGAAAGAGGGTGTTTTATTGTCTTTCATTCTAAATAAAGAATTTTTTGGATGTGTGTGTTTATTTTCTTTAACTTACAGGTTAATCATGGAAGGTATCTCAAGGAGACGCCTGCCATGATTAACCTAGGACTTAGTGGCAGCAGCTATGGGCTGCTGCCATTAACTCATTACCCAGTTTGCCACCGCACAGGGTAAAGTCCCGGGACTGTCGCATTTAATGGATGAGGCAATTCCGGGCGGCTGCTGGCTGATATTGTTAGGCTGGGGGGCTCCCCATAACGTGGAGCTCCCCATCCTGACAATACCAGCCTTCAGTCGTGTGGCTTTGCCCTGGCTGGTATCCAAATTGGGGGGACCACAAGTCGTATTTTTTTCAATTATCTATTTATTTTTTTAACTGCTCGATATAGACCCGCCCACCGGCGGCTGTGATTGGTTGCAGTGAGACAGCTGTCAATCAGCGTGGGGGCGTATCTGACTGCAACCAATTATAGGCGCCTGTGGGCGGGGGAAGCAGGGAATACTGGATGGATTAATGACCGGCCGGCATTTTCAAAAGAGTAGAAGCCGCCACAGTGTGAAAGCCGTGCAGCGCCGCGCCGGTGATCGTGGATCAGTGAGTGAGTATGAGAGAGGGGGTGGGAGAGACCGAGATGGACATAGAGAGATAGAGACATAGAGAGAGAGAGAGAGACCGACCGACAGACAGAGAGAGAAAGATGAAAGAACTGCCTTTGTTATGTTAAAAAAACATGCGGATCGCAACAATAATGCAATGCAAGCGCACTGCTTCACATTTTGGTAGTGTTTTTCTACAACTCATTGATTTCAATGGGTTTAGAACACAGCCAAAATGGCAAAAACAATTGACTTGTTGCTTCTTCAAACGCAGAGATTTTGACAAATTTTACGCACCTAAAACGCTGCGTTTTTAAAAGCATTGTGCGCACAAGAAAGCCCTATATCCCATAGACTATGCCTGGAACTCAAAACGCATGCATTTTGGCATGAAAACGCTGCAGCTCAAAACGCTGCGGAAACGCAGGAAAAAAAGCAAAGTGCGCACATAGTCTTAGGAGGATATCTCTTTGTGCAGGTAACTATTACTGTGCAGAATTATTAGGAAACTTAATAAAAACCAAATATATTCCCATCTCACTTGTTTATTTTCACCAGGTAAACCAATATAACTGCACAAAATTTAGAAATATACATTTCTGACATGCAAAAACAAAGCCCCCAAAAATTAGTGACCAATATAGCCCCCTTTCTTTATGATGACACTCAACAGCCTACCATCCATAGATTCTGTCAGTTGCCTGAGCTGTTTACGATCAACATTGCGTGCAGCAGCCACCACAGCCTCCAGACACTGTTCTGAGAGGTGTACTGTTTTCCCTCCCTGTAGATCTCACATTTTATGAGGGATCACAGGTTCACTATGGGGTTCAGATCAGGTGAACAAGGGGGCCATGTCATTATTTTTTCATCTTTTAGACCTTTACTGGCCAGCCACGCTGTGGAGTAGTTGGATGCATGTGATGAAGCATTGTCCTGCATGAAAATCATGTTTTTCTTGAACCATACTTCTCCCTGTACCACTGCTTGAAGAAGTTGTCTTCCAGAAACTGGCAGTAGGTCTGGGAGTTGAGCTTCACTCCATCCTCAACCCGAAAAGGGCCCACAAGTTCATCTTTGATGATACCAGCCCATACCAGTGCCCACCTCCACCTTGCTGGCGTCTGAGTCGGAGTGGAGCTCTCTGCCCTTTACTGATCCATCATCTCGCCCATCCATCTGGCCCATCAAGAGTCACTCTCATTTCATCAGTCCATAAAACCTTTGAAAAATCAGTCTTAAGATATTTCTTGGCCCAGTCTTGACGAATGGCATCTTGGCAGCTTCACGCTTGATTTTCCTCAATTCATCGGCAGTTATTTTACTCCTTTTTTGCCCAACACACTTCTTGCGACCCTGTTGGCTATTTGCCATGAAACGCTTGATTGTTCGGTGATCACAATTCAAAAGTTTGGCAATTTCAAGACTGCTGCATCCCTCTGCAAGACATCTCACAATTTTGGACTTTTCAGAGCCCGTCAAATCTCTCTTCTGACCCATTTTGCCAAAGGAAAGGAAGTTGCCTAATAATTAAGCACCCCTTATATAGGGTGCTGATGTCATTACACCGCACCCCTCCTCATTACAGAGATGCACATTACATTATTTACTTAATTGGTAGTTGGCGCTCAGCCTATACAGCTTGGAGTAGGACAACATGTATAAATACTATCATGTGATCAAAATAATCATTTGCCTAATAATTCTGCACACAGTGTAATTGCCTTTCACCATCATCCCTAAAGGTAACCTGTCCGCACACTGGAGGTGCCCTGACCGCCGGCAGGATAATTTAGTGACAGGTGTCCTCATTACATTAAACTATGATTCACTATGAAGTGCAGCGACATTTTAGAAAAACTTTGGATTTAATTAGTCATGGCTCGGGGACAAGAGTCCGCTGGGAGGAGCCTCTCAGGGTTCTTTCTGCACAATTTAGCCTGATCGTCAAATTTGCCCATATTTGGTTATAAAGAGAGATTTGTCAATCAACCTAAGCTCTGAAGCTGCAGGAGACCCTTCCAGAAAGCCCGTCACCCCAAACACGGTACTTAGCACCAGCCTTGAAACAGTCAGACTATGATTTCTGGAAAACACCTCCGTGCTTTATAGTAAAGAACAAAACTAAGTCTCACGGTTGGATTTAGCGCAGAATAAATGTGCTGACCCAGTGAGAAAGCCTGGTATTCTTTGTATATGCCAGACACCATTTATATTTTACATACCTGTGCTAAGTGACCAGGATGTTATAATTTGCGACTTTTCAGAAGTGGCAAGAAAAAGTGGTCTAGGTAATAAAAAGCCGACACCAAAATAATAGATTCCATTTTCTGTCAAAAGGATTTTATACCCAAAACTAAATGGCATGTATATAAAAAAGTTTTATACTGAGTAAATCCTTACTTTTTGTGTAGAAATCAGTTTTGCTATTTTTCAGAAAACCATAGTAGAAACTGTATGCTAATGAGTTGCAAGTGCAGTGGGCGGGGCTGTGCACTTGCAGCTCTCCTGCCTTTCTCCCCATTCCCAACCCGCCTCCTGTCTCTGACTGACAGGCCACTATTGTTCCAGTGACCTGTCGACAGACCAGAGGCAGCTGCGGTCGGGGAATAGCGAGAAAGGCAGGAGAGCTGCAAGTGCACAGCCCCGTCCACTGCACTTGCAACTCATTACCACGCAGTTTCTACTATGGATTTCTGAGAAATGGCAAAACTGATTTCTACACAAAAGGTAAGGATTTACTCAGAATTAAAGCATCTTTACATACATGCCAGTAGTGTTGGGTTTAAAATTCTGATGACAAACTCTCTTTAAGGCAGCTGGAGATTACCCATACTTACTAAGCATGAGCCTCTTAATAAATTTGGAAAAAACACCTGTGCCCCAGCTGCAATTAGTTTTAAAAAAAATTACACAAGCAAAAAAACCTGTGATTTAGTCTGCCCTCCCCAGGTCCAAAGCCAAATCTCTGCAGAAGATCCTAGTGTCTGTTATGGTCGACAGCGCTGCAGCCAATCAGTGACCTCAGATGCTCGATCTACATGCTGCACATATACATCTGGGATTGCAGATTAGTCTCAGTGATTTGCACAAATAAATGAATCTGACATGGATACATCTGGCTTTTTTTGTTTTATATGGAAACATAACCAAATGAAAAAAACAAACCAGGCCACGAAAGGTGTTAATATGAAAGAAATAATAGAGATGTGATAACACGTTGTGCTTTCCAGGAACTATTAGTGACAAGGAAGGATCTGCAGCCAAAGTAAGCATCTTCAAGTGCCGGAAATAAATATTGTACCAACAGTGTGTAGACATTGGGCCCGGACTGCTCCGAATCCATCACCTTCCAAGTATAAAGGTGCAATGCTCCAAGCAGCCAAGATGCCAAGGATATTGGAAGAAGGGATCGGCACCCCCTGTACAGCAGAGATCTTTAAGACTCCCAGGCCATGGTGATTTGATATTCTCTGGTTGTAGTAGACTGGTATATTATCCATAAAAAAGGCGATAAGTTGTAGACTGATGAGATCTAATTGCTAGGGGTCCCAACTGGTACATTTAAACCCATTAAAGTGAACCTGTCAGGTGCAATATGCACCCAAAACCATGAGCAGTTCTGGGTGCATATTGCATTTTAATCCCTGCCTAACTGTCCCAGGATCTAGTAGCATGGATAAAGAGATCTTTAGAAAGAGTAGTTCTAAAGATCCTTCATTATATGCTAATGAGTGAGGGGACTAGTCCCCTGGGCGTTAGCTATCTGGCCAGTCGCCTCTCATTAGCATGTTAGTATGTCCCTGTGGGCGTGCTCTCATGTTAATGAATATGCAGCGTCATAGGATGATTTCACTTACCTCTGACATCGCATCCGATGGGGATTTCGACTCTCTGCACATAATCCTGGAGGTTCGGTCATGCACATTACTTCAGTTTGAAGCCAGGACGCGTACACCCGGCTTCATAGTGCGCATGACCCAACTCCAGGGTAATGTGCACTGAGCCGAAATCCAGTGTCGGGCGGCGGAGAGGTGAGTGACATCATCCTCTGACGCTGCGTATTCATTAGCATGCCTACGGGGGTGTACTAACATGCTAATGGGGGCAACTGGCCGGGGAATTAACGCCCAGGGGACTAGTCCCCTCGCTCATTAGCATATTTTAAAAGATCTTGAAAAAATACTTTTTCTAAAGATCTCTTTATCTGTGCTAGTGTATACAGGGACAGTTAGGCAGGGATTAGCAATATACACCCAGAACTGCTTGTGGCTATGGGTGCATATTGGACCGGACAGGTTCCCTTTAAAATGGATATACTGAATCACCATTGACTATAATGAGGCAAACAGGGTCACACTGGGCTCCGTTGAACACCATTTTCAGCAGTATCTGCCTATTAGAAGCAGGCACCAAAAGCGCAATCTACCACATCTTGCAGCCAGCCTCAAATAGGTGGAGATGGACAGAAATGATATCTGACGGAGCCCAATGTGACCCCCTCTGCCTTATTAAAGTCAATGGCTCTATTAGCACAACTGTCCTTGTCCCCATTTGGATGGCTTCATAATAAGCCCTGATGGAGTGACCGATGATAGACTAAAACGCAATGTGAACATGTAACAATGTGTAAAAACATTAAAATTAATACATCTAGTTATCAAATAGTTTATAGTAGGACATATAAGTTCATAGTTCTGTTTATGTTGGAGGGCATAGTTTATTAATAAACTTTTTATAAGGAATAAGTATTAAAATGCCCATATTGAATATATATATATATATATATATATATATATATATGTGCTGAGCATGGAAGGATATATTTATATTCTTCCAGAAGCTTCTAGAAGATTATGTCATGGAACTGTGTTCAGTTAAAACACCCTATATGGTTTGGACAGTTGCCATATAACACACGATGGAGGGGGTTAGTGCTCGCTCCTCCACATTGCCTGCTGCCAGAAGACTCGAGTGCTGCAAGATGTGACATGCTGTCCGGCCTAAGAGATGACATCCCCTGCTTTGCCATTCAGGACCCAAAGAGAGATGGGTAAAGACTTCCCATTGATCAGTATGGACTAAATGAACTCTTTGCGTAAGCTATCAAAATATATTATTTTTCCTTTCTGTAACTGAACCCTGGCAACCATTTTTAAATAGATAAAATATATTTATTTTTTACATTTTTTGAAGTTTCTTTCATTCATGAGCTTTTACGTATTTGAAGAAAAATATATTTAAGAGTATATTTTTTAACATTTGGCAAGCCACCCATTCGTAATTTTTACATTTTTTGTTGTTCCTTCACTTTGCATAAGGGGGGTCGAAGTAATAAGTATTTTAATTAAGTATCTCCTGCATGTAACAATGCTAAGGATAAAATCCACTGCAAATCTGCACTTCATTCCACACCCAACATATGTAGATTTTGAGGTGGATTTGCAGAGACCAAACCTGATGCATACAAAATCCACATGGGAATCACAGGCCATCAAATCTTTTAGTGTTCTGCAGTGAAACCTGGAAAGGATTGTGAGCGTTTCCACTTAAATATAAAAGGTCCTAGTGTAACAGTAATCATGAGAGGAGGATTGTGCGGTCAGCAGGACAGTCCTCTTTTTAAAGGATGACATTCATAAAGTATAAAAGAATGGCCATTACCTGTCCAGCAGCTCCCAGTCCTCTCCGCCCCAGCGATCCTTAAATTCCTCTGTATTCATTCCACCAATGCGATCAAAATCCGACTTGTAAATGCCAAATAGACCGAAACCGTTCACTTCCCAATATCCTACATGGGAAAATGTAGAATAATGGTTACACAGACCGGATATAGAATAGAGGGATAAGGAGAGTTGTCAGACATGTTTGTCTATTTGGGCAGAACGGGTGGCTCAGTGGTTAGAACTGTTGCTTTGCTGCGCTAGGGTCTAGGATTCAGATCCCACCAAAGACCACATCTGCAAGGAATTTGTAGAGAGGGGTCACAGGAGGCAGGACAATGCTGTGCTGCGGTGTTGCTCTGTACAGCAGGCAACGAGGCACGGGCCATTATGAAGATGTCGGCAGTAAGGGCTTCAATTAATGGCACTCAAAGTCACGCGCATGCGCAGATAGAGCTCTCAGCTCAAGCTCATCTGTGCACATGCTGACTCCAGAGCCGCGCCCGCTGCCCCGGCACAGAGCCGTGCCCGCAGCCCCGGCACAGAGCCGCGCCCGCAGCCCCGGCACAGAGCCGCGCCCGCAGCCCCGGCACAGAGCCGCGCCCGCAGCCCCGGCACAGAGCCGCGCCCCCTGCCCCGGCACAGAGCCGCGCCCCCTGCCCCGGCACAGAGCCGCGCCCGCTGCCCCGGCACAGAGCAGCGCCCCCTGCCCCAGCACAGAGCAGCGCCCCCTGCCCCAGCACAGCACCATAGCCCAAACGAAAAATATGGTATGTAAAGCACTGTGGAATTAATATTGCTGTAAAGTGAATATTATTATATCTTTTAATTTTTTTATGCTTTATCAAAATAATGAATATCAACACAGAGATTGAAGTTCACAACCTCTGCGCAGTGGACATTGTCTAGTTCTGTTCTCCCTCTTACCTCGGGGCTGACGCGGGGAGCTTCCACAGCTCAGTCTCATTACAATAGGGGCAAAAGCCAAGCGTCCCTCCACACAATGCTTCCTCACACTGTCCAGTACTGAAAGAGGGAAGTGTATGTGCAGGTCACACAGGAACACAATGCTATGATTGTCCTGCAGAAACACACCAGTGAACTGATGAATTGCGCCATCTACATACAAAAAATCATATCACTAAAGAACTCCAAGCATTATTCATCACTAACCTGTATAGTATCGACTCCCGCCTGTAGTCCGGCCGACCTCTCGAAATTTCCACTTCTCTTCAGATACTGATAACTGAGAAGAAACTACATGTCAGGAAGAAGTTTTGTCATAAGAAGTGAGAAAGAACCTGAGGTCACCATAAATCAAGAGTTTCACAAGTGTCTTCTGGCCACCAATGAAATAATATTATCAGGAGTGCTCCATCTTTTTTTGGTTGAAGGCCACATTAATACATTGAAATCACTCCCAAGGGCCACATTAAAGCTTAACTTGTTCCTGATATGGTCAAGTTCCACTTTTGTTTTTTACTCCCTTTCTTCTCAGTCATAAAGAAGGGAATTTTGTTACTTACCGTAAATTCCTTTTCTTCTAGCTCTTATTGGGAGACCCAGACGATTGGGTGTATAGCACTGCCTCCGGAGGCCACACAAAGCAATTACACTAAAAAGTGTAAGGCCCCTCCCCTTCTGGCTATACACCCCCAGTGGGATCACTGGCTCACCAGTTTTAGTGCAAAAGCAAGAAGGAGGAAAGCCAATAACTGGTTTAAACAAATTCACTCCGAGTAACATCGGAGAACTGAAAACCGTTCAACATGAACAACATGTGTACCCGCAAACAAACCAAAAATCCCGAAGGACAACAGGGCGGGTGCTGGGTCTCCCAATAAGAGCTAGAAGAAAAGGAATTTACGGTAAGTAACAAAATTCCCTTCTTCTTCGGCGCTCTATTGGGAGACCCAGACGATTGGGACGTCCAAAAGCTGTCCCTGGGTGGGTAAAGAATACCTCAAGTTAGAGCTGCGAAGACAGCCCTCCCCTACGGGGAGGCAACTGCCGCCTGCAGGACTCTTCTACCTAGGCTGGCGTCCGCCGAAGCATAGGTATGCACCTGATAATGTTTGGTGAAAGTGTGCAGACTCGACCAGGTAGCTGCCTGGCACACCTGTTGAGCCGTAGCCTGGTGTCGCAATGCCCAGGACGCACCCACGGCTCTGGTAGAATGGGCCTTCAGCCCTGATGGAACCGGAAGCCCAGCAGAACGGTAGGCTTCAAGAATTGGTTCTTTGATCCATCGAGCCAGGGTGGCCTTGGAAGCCTGCGACCCTTTGCGCTTACCAGCGACAAGGACAAAGAGTGCATCCGAAAGGCGCAGGGGCGCTGTGCGGGAAATGTAGATTCTGAGTGCTCTCACCAGATCTAACAAATGTAAATCCTTCTCATACCGATGAACTGCATGAGGACAAAACGAAGGCAAAGAGATATCCTGATTAAGATGAAAAGAGGATACCACCTTCGGGAGAAACTCCTGAATGGGGCGCAGCACTACCTTGTCCTGGTGGAAGACCAGGAAGGGAGCCTTGGAAGACAGCGCTGCTAGCTCAGACACTCTCCGAAGAGATGTGATCGCTACTAGAAAAGTCACTTTCTGTGATAGTCTAGAGAGTGAAACCTCCCTCAGAGGCTCGAAGGGCGGCTTCTGGAGGGCAACTAGTACCCTGTTCAGATCCCATGGATCCAACGGCCGCTTGTACGGGGGTACAATATGGCAAACCCCCTGCAGGAACGTGCGCACCTTAGGAAGGCGTGCCAAACGCCTCTGAAAAAAGACGGATAGCGCCGAGACTTGTCCTTTAAGGGAGCCGAGCGACAAACCTTTTTCTAACCCAGATTGCAGGAAAGAAAGAAGGGTAGGTAATGCAAATGGCCAGGGAGACACTCCCTGAGCAGAGCACCAGGATAAGAATATCCTCCACGTTCTGTGGTAGATCTTAGCAGACGTGGGCTTCCTAGCCTGTCTCATGGTGGCAACGACCCCTTGGGATAAGCCTGAAGACGCTAGGATCCAGGACTCAATGGCCACACAGTCAGGTTCAGGGCCGCAGAATTCCGATGGAAAAACGGCCCTTGGGACAGTAAGTCTGGTCGGTCTGGTAGTGCCCACGGTTGGCCGACCGTGAGATGCCACAGATCCGGATACCACGCCCTCCTCGGCCAGTCTGGAGCGACGAGTATGACGCGGCTGCAGTCGGATCTGATCTTGCGTAGCACTCTGGGCAAGAGTGCCAGAGGTGGAAACACATAAGGGAGCCGGAACTGCGACCAATCTTGCACTAGGGCGTCTGCTGCTAGAGCTCTTTGATCGCGAGACCGTGCCATGAAGGTTGGGACCTTGTTGTTGTGCCGGGACGCCATTAGGTCGACGTCCGGCCTTCCCCATCGGCGACAGATTTCCTGAAACACGTCCGGGTGAAGGGACCATTCCCCTGCGTCCATGCCCTGGCGACTGAGGAAGTCTGCTTCCCAGTTTTCTACGCCGGGGATGTGAACTGCGGATATGGTGGAGGCCGTGGCTTCCACCCACATCATAATGCGCCGGACTTCCTGGAAGGCTTGCCGACTGCGTGTCCCCCCTTGGTGATTGATGTATGCCACCGCTGTGGAGTTGTCCGATTGAATTCGGATCTGCTTCCCTTCCAGCCACTGCTGGAAGGCTAGTAGGGCAAGAAACACTGCTCTGATTTCCAGAACATTGATCTGAAGGATGGACTCCTGCTGAGTCCACGTACCCTGAGCCCTGTGGTGGAGAAACACTGCTCCCCACCCTGACAGACTCGCGTCTGTCGTGACCACCGCCCAGGACGGTGGTAGGAAGGATCTTCCCTGTGATAATGAGGTGGGAAGAAGCCACCACTGCAGAGAGTCCTTGGCCGTCTGGGAAAGAGAGACTTTCCTGTCCAGGGATGTTGACTTCCCGTCCCATTGGCGGAGAATGTCCCATTGAAGTGGACGCAGATGAAACTGCGCAAACGGAACCGCCTCTATTGCCGCCACCATCTTCCCGAGGAAGTGCATGAGGCGTCTTAAGGAGTGCGACTGACTTTGAAGGAGAGCCTGCACCCCAGTCTGTAGAGACCGCTGCTTGTCCAGCGGAAGCTTCACTATCGCTGAGAGAGTATGAAACTCCATGCCAAGATACGTTAGTGATTGGGTCGGTGACAGATTTGACTTTGGGAAGTTGATGATCCACCCGAACGCCTGGAGAGTCTCCAGTGCAAAATTCAGGCTGAGTTGGCATGCCTCCTGAGAGGGTGCCTTGACCAGTAGATCGTCCAAGTAAGGGATCACAGAGTGTCCGTGAGAGTGCAAGACTGCTACCACTGCTGCCATGATCTTGGTGAACACCCGAGGGGCTGTCGCCAGACCAAATGGCAGAGCCACGAACTGAAGATGGTCGTCTCCTATCACGAAGCGTAGAAAGCGTTGGTGCTCCGTTGCAATCGGCACGTGGAGATAAGCATCTTTGATGTCTATTGATGCTAGGAAATCTCCTTGGGACATTGAGGCAATGACTGAGCGGAGGGATTCCATCCGGAACCGCCTGGCGTTCACATGCTTGTTGAGCAGTTTTAGGTCCAGAACAGGACGGAAGGAGCCGTCCTTTTTTGGAACCACAAAGAGATTGGAGTAAAATCCTCGCCCCCGTCCTGAGGGGGGACAGGGATCACGACTCCTTCTGCTCTTAGAGAGTCCACCGCCTGCAGCAGGGCATCTGCTCGGTTGGGGTGTGGGGAGGTTCTGAAGAACCGAAGTGGAGGCCGAGAACTGAACTCGATTCTGTACCCGCGAGACAGAATGTCTGTTACCCACCGGTCTTTGACCTGTGACAGCCAAATGTCGCAAAAGCGGGAGAGCCTGCCACCGACCGAGGATGCGGAGGGAGGAGGCCGAAAGTCATGAGGTAGCCGCCTTGGAAGCGGTTCCTCCATTTGCTTTCCTGGGGCGTGAGTGAGCCCGCCAGGAATCTGAGCTCCCTTGTCCTTTCTGAGTCGTTTTGGACGAGGATAATTGGGCCTTGCCCGAGCCTCGAAAGGACCGAAACCTCGACTGCCACTTTTTCTGTTGAGGTTTACTTGCTCTGGGCTGTGGCAAGGAAGAGTCCTTACCCTTGGACTGTTTTATGATTTCAGCCAATGGCTCACCAAACAGTCTGTCTCTAGATAATGGCAAGCTGGTTAAGCATTTTTTGGAACCAGCATCTGCTTTCCAGTCCTTTAACCATAAGGCTCTGCGCAAAACCACAGAATTGGCGGCCGCCATAGAGGTACGGCTCGTAGATTCTAGGACAGCATTGATAGCATAGGTCGCAAACGCAGACATTTGCGAAGTTAGGGACGCCACCTGCGGTACTGCTGGATGCATGATAGCATCCACCTGTGCTAAACCAGCTGAAATAGCTTGTAGTGCCCACACGGCCGCGAATGCTGGAGCAAACGACGCGCCGATAGCTTCATAGACAGATTTCAACCAAAGGTCCATCTGTCTGTCGTTGGCATCTTTAAGTGAAGCGCCATCCTCTACTGCGACTATAGATCTAGCCGCAAGCTTGGAAATTGGGGGATCCACCTTTGGACACTGGGTCCAGCGTTTGGCCACTTCAGAGGGAAAAGGATAACGGGTATCCTTAGAACGTTTAGAGAAACGCTTGTCTGCATGAGCGTCGTGCTTCTGGATTGATTCTCTGAAGTCAGAGTGGTCCAAAAAAGCACTTAATTTACGCTTGGGATACAGGAAATGGAACTTCTCCTGCTGTGCAGCTGCCTCCTCTGCTGAAGGAGCTGGTGGAGAAATATCCAACAGTCTATTAATCGCCGATATAAGGTCATTAACCATGGCGTCACCATCAGGGGCATCCAGATTGAGAGGGGCCTCAGGATTAGAATCCTGATCACCGTCCTCAGTCTCATCACAGAGAGACTCTTCTCGCTGAGACCCTGAGCAGTGCGATGACGTGGAGGGTCTTTCCCAGCGAGCTCGCTTAGGCTGCCTGGGACTGTCATCTGAGTCAGAGACTTCAGCCTGTGATGCTTGAGACCCCCTTGAAGTACGGATTAGTTCCAACTGAGGGGGACCGGGGAGCATAGACACAGCAGTGTCCATGGTCTGAGTAACTGGCCTGGACTGCAAGGTCTCCAGGATTTTTGTCATAGTCACAGACATTTTATCAGCAAACACTGCAAAGTCTGTCCCCGTCACCGGGGCAGGGTTCACAGGCGTCTCTGCCTGGGCTACCACCACATTAGGCTCTGGCTGACGAAGTGCCACTGGGACTGAACATTGCACACAATGTGAATCATTGGAGCCTGCCGGTAGATCAGCCCCACATGCAGTACAAACAGTGTACACAGCCTGTGCCTTGGCACCCTTGCGTTTTGCGGATGACATGTTGCTGCTTCCTCAGAGCAGTACAGGGTGTCCAGCCAAGAAGCGACCTTACAGTGCAACTATATAAATATATATATATATATGGTACCAAGAAAAAAGTACACTAATATAACACTGAGGCACTAGAGGGGCCAGCACTACTGTGCTGCTTACCGCCCGCTTAGGAGCGGTGTGTGGTCGCCAGAAATCCCTCCAGTCTGGGTCTCCCAGAGCCTGCTGCCTTTCCCCAGCCAGACCGCATGTGTAATGGCTGCCGGCGTCCTTGTGGAGAGGGGGGGCGGGCCCTGGGCGTACACCGACGAAGAGCGGGAAGTCTGCTTCCCCCTGTGCCTAGTGAGAGAGGGCTGGAGCATGTAAATAAAGCTCCAGCCCTCGGCGCTGTCAATTGAGCAGCGTCTCTCCCCTACCCTGATTGACAGGGTGGGGGCGGGAACGAAGCGGCGCTAGGCCGCAGAAGCCGGGGGTTAAAGTTAGAAGCGCCGCCGCCGTAAAAGCGCGGTCGGCGCAAAGTCCCCGGCGCACTACAAGTCGCAGCTGCGCCGCCGCTCCAGGAGCGGTCGGCGCAGTAGTTCCCAACATGTAACGTCACTCAGCAAAGCTGCAGTGACCTAACCCCAGCGCACAGCGCTACTGTCCCCGGCGCACTATAACGCTCAGCAAGCCCTGAGAGTGTCCGTGCCTGCCGGGGACACAGAGTACCTGAAAGTTGCAGGGCCTTGTCCCTGAACGGCACTCCCGCTCCAAATCCAGCAGGTTCTCTGGGTCTGTGGATGGAGCCCGGCCCCAGGGCTTGGGGGCCGGCAAGATCCCACTTCCACAGAGCCCTCCAGGGGATGTGGAAGGAAAACAGCATGTGGGCTCCAGCCTCTGTACCAGCAATAGGTACCTCAACCTTACAAGCACCACCGCGGGTGAGAAGGGAGCATGCTGGGGGCCCCATATGGGCCCTCTTTTCTTCCATCCGATATAGCCAGCAGCTACTGCTGACTACAAACAGTGGAGCTTATGCATGGATGTCTGACCTCCTTCGCACAAAGCAGAAAACTGGTGAGCCAGTGATCCCACTGGGGGTGTATAGCCAGAAGGGGAGGGGCCTTACACTTTTTAGTGTAATTGCTTTGTGTGGCCTCCGGAGGCAGTGCTATACACCCAATCGTCTGGGTCTCCCAATAGAGCGCCGAAGAAATTTATTTTTCTGTCAACATAGATGTATGAGGACTTGTTTATTTGCAGGATGAGTTGTACTTTTGAATGACACCATTCATCTCTACATTCATAGAGTTGATTTTACTATGATGTGAGCTGTAAAAGCCATTGGGCCGGGGTGCACCAAAATATAAGGTCCACAAATTGGAAGACCGGGTACCTATTTTCTGCACCTCTTCCATTTTTCTTGTTCATTTTATACATAGTGGACTAATATTACCAGTTATGTATATTAGATTTTATGACAGGGTATTGATCCAGGGAACTAGTCTGATTGCCGGATGTGGAGTCAGGAAGGCAATTTTTTCCCCATTGGAACTTGTTTGCCACATTGGGGTTTTTTTTGCCTTCCTCTGGATCAACATGTTAGGCTACGGGTTGAACTAGATGGACTTAGAGTCTCCCTTCAACCTTAAAAACTATGATACTATGATCTCTCCAAATATTGTATTTAGTCATTGTGTTTATGGCGAACATTGTGTGGGAAAAATGTCCCGACAATGTGATTTCTCCTCATCGGCAGGATTTACGGCAATACCAAATTTCCATTAAAAAAAAAAAAAATAAATATATATATATAATAATAATAATAATAAAATCTATATATATAATTGCCTTATTCTGTCTGTCTGTCTGTCTGTCTTGCTCCAAAATTGTGTCCCGGGACATGTCCTTACGGTGACAAACAGCGGATTGGCTGCTGGCCTCGCCATGGCCCCGCCCCCCTGCACGGATTGGCC
This sequence comes from Anomaloglossus baeobatrachus, assembly GCF_048569485.1. Taxonomy (NCBI): domain Eukaryota; kingdom Metazoa; phylum Chordata; class Amphibia; order Anura; family Aromobatidae; genus Anomaloglossus; species Anomaloglossus baeobatrachus. The sequence continues at coordinate 67,238,572 of NC_134362.1, read as the reverse complement.
GCTCGCCTCGGCTCCTCCCCCCCGCATGGATTGGCTGCTCGCCTCGGGTCCGCCGCCCCCTCGCACGGATTGGCCATGTCCTTACGGTGACAAACAGCGGATTGGCCGCTGGGCTCGCCATGGCCCCGCCCCCCGCACGGATTGGCCGCTCGGCTTCACCATGGCCCCGCCCCCGCACGGATTGGCCGCTCGGCTTCACGGATTCGCCATGGCCCCGCCCCCCGCACGGATTGGCTGCTCGCCTCGGCTCCTCCCCCCCGCACGGATTGGCCGCTCTCCTCGCCCAGGCTCCGCCCCCCCCGCACGGATTGGCCGATCGCCCAGGCTCCGCCCCCCACACGAGGTGAGCGCATCAAGGTCCTGCAGGGGCGGAACGCGCGCACGCACACACACACACAATCGCATACACATACTCACAACATCCCGTGATATCGCTTGCTTCTCGGCGGCGATACTGTGCAGTGATATTCCAGGACCTGCTGGAGGATCACATGACCGGAAGCATGTGGTATCTCCGGATGTTGTGATTCTGTCAGCGTGTGTATGCGATCGGATGTGTGTGTGTGAGTGTATGAGATCGGATGTGTGTGTGTGTGTATGCGATCGGATGTGTGAGTGTCGGCAGAAGAGCACGGCGTGCAGCACAGCTGCTGGGACCGGCCACCGGTGGGCACAGGGAGAAGTGGGGTGTGTGTGTGTGAGTGTATGCGATCAGATGTGTGCGTGTTTAATGTCTGATGTGTGACTGTGGAGCACGATGGGGAGTGCGCAGAATGGGGGATGGAGCACGATGGGGAGTGCGCAGAATGGGGGATGGAGCACGATGGGGAGTGCGCAGCATGGGAGATGGAGCACGTTTGGGAGTGCGCAGCATGGGAGATGGAGCACGATGGGGGGTGCGCAGCATGGGGGATGGAGCACGATGGGGGGTGCGCAGCATGGGGGATGGAGCACGATGGGGGGTGCGCAGCATGGGGGATGGAGCACGATGGGGAGTGCGCAGCATGGGAGATGGAGCACGATGGGGGGTGCGCAGTATGGGGGGATGGAGCACGATGGGGGGTGCGCAGCATGGGAGATGGAGCACGATGGGGGGTGCGCAGCATGGGAGATGGAGCACGTTTGGGAGTGCGCAGCATGGGGGATGGAGCACGATGGGGGATGCGCAGCATGGGGGATGGAGCACGATGGGGGGTGCGCAGCATGGGGGATGGAGCACGATGGGGAGTGCGCAGCATGGGAGATGGAGCACGATGGGGGGTGCACAGCATGGGGGATGGAGCACGATGGGGAGTGCGCAGCATGGGGGATGGAGCACGATGGGGAGTGCACAGCATGGGAGATGGAGCACGTTTGGGAGTGTGCAGCATAGGGGGATGGAGCACGATGGGGAGTGCGCAGCATGGGGGATGGAGCACGATGGGGAGTGCGCAGCATGGGAGATGGAGCACGTTTGGGAGTGCGCAGCATAGGGGATGGAGCACGATGGGGAGTGCGCAGCATGGGGGATGGAGCACGATGGGGAGTGTGCAGCATAGGGGATGGAGCACGATGGGGAGTGTGCAGCATGGGGGATGGAGCACGATGGGGGGTGCGCAGCATGGGGGATGGAGCACGATGGGGGGTGCGCAGCATGGGGGATGGAGCACGATGGGGGGTGCGCAGCATGGGGGATGGAGCACGATGGGGAGTGCGCAGCATGGGGGATGGAGCACGATGGGGAGTGCGCAGCATGGGGGATGGAGCACAATGGGCGGTGCGCAGCATGGGGGATGGAGCACGATGGGGAGTGCGCAGCATGGGGATGGAGCACGATAGGGAGTGCGCAGCATGGGGATGGAGCACGATGGGGAGTGCGCAGCATAGGGCATGGAGCACGATGGGGAGTGCGCAGCATGGGGCATGGAGCACGATGGGGGGTGCGCAGCATGGGGCATGGAGCACGATGGGGGGTGCGCAGCATGGGGGATGGAGCACGATGGGGAGTGCGCAGCATGGGGATGGAGCACGATGGGGAGTGCGCAGCATGGGGGATAGAGCACGATGGGGGGTGCGCAGCATGGGGGATGGAGCACGATGGGGAATGCGCAGCATGGGGGATGGAGCACGATGGGGAATGCGCAGCATGGGGGATGGAGCACAATGGGGAGGGGGGATGGAGCACAATGGGGAGTGGGGATGGAGCACGATGGGCGGTGCGCAGCATGGGGGATGGAGCATGATGGGGGGTGCGCAGCATGGGGGATGGAGCACGATGGGGGGTGCACATCTCCCCCCAAAACACACACACACTGCCACACACGCACTGCACAACACACCACACACACACTGGGAACCACAAACACTGCCCTACACAGACACCCACACACACAACGCCGCACACACACAACACCCAACACACAAACACCGCGGCACACACAAATATACGCACATACCGCGCAACACACACATTGCACAAAACATACCTCCCCCAAAACACACACACACACACACCCACACAAACCGCGCAACACACATACACAATGATACAGACACACAGCGCTCTACAAACAACGCAACACACAAACAACACCGCTCTCACCCCCCGCCACACCCAGACAACACCCAGAACATGTACAGCCCCTACACAAACACTTGCTAACTACAGACAACAACATCTATCTATATATATATATCTATATATATATATATATATATATATATATATATATATATATAACAAAAATTATACATTAACTACACAATACGTAAATTCTAGAATACTCGATGCGTAGAATCGGGTCACCTTCTAGTATATATATAATTGCTTTATTCTGTCTGTCTGTCTGTCTTGCTCCAAAATTGTGTCCTTACGGTGACAAACAGCGGATTGGCCGGTCGCCTCAGCTCCGCCCCCCCCGCACGGACTGGCCGCTCGCCCAGGCTCCGGCCCCCACACGGATTGGCCTCTCGCCCCGGCACCCTGCACGCATTAGCAACTCTGCTACGCCCCGCCCCCCTCACGCATTGCACGCTCGCTCTGGCCCCGCCCCCTGCACGCATTCCCCGAAACAAAACGGAGACCCGACTCCCAGGTGAGTGCTGTACCCCCGGGAGCCCACATCAGCGTACGCCGCCAACCCAGCCGACACATACTCTCGCATTGCTGGGGTTGACGGCGTACGCTGGTGTGGGCTCCCGTGCGAGCGTGGGGCGGGGTACGCTGGTAACCATGTAATATTGTCTAGCATGGTTACTAGCGTACACCGGCTCCAAGGTGAGCGCATCAAGGGCCTGCAGCGGCGGAACACACACACACACGCACATACATCAGAACACACACACACACACACATCAGATCGCATTCACACACTCACAACATCCCATGATATCGCTTGCTTCTCGGCGGCGATCCTGTGCGTGCAGTGATCTTCCTGGACCTGCCGGAGGATCACATGGCCAAAAGCATGTGGTATCTCCGGATGTTGTGAGTGTGTGAGCGCATATGTGCGATATCGTCAGTGTGTGTGTGCGTGTATGCGATCGGGTGTGTGCGTGTATGCGATCGGGTGTGTGCGTGTATAGGATCGGGTGTGTGCGTGTATAGGATCGGGTGTGTGCGTGTATGCGATCGGGTGTGTGCGTGTATGCGATCGGGTGTGTGCGTGTATAGGATCGGGTGTGTGCGTGTATAGGATCGGGTGTGTGCGTGTATGCGATCGGGTGTGTGCGTGTATGCGATCGGGTGTGTGCGTGTATGCAGGGCCGTATTTGGGGTTTTTGCTGCCCTAAGCACTGTCAGTGGTGGCGCCCCCTTCTGATCAGTCAGATTACGGTTATATGCACACAGCTTTTTTTTTTTTTTTTTCCAGACAGATCCGCCCTATAACCCGCCCAAAAAACCCAAACTCTAAATATTAAAGAAATGAACTCATACACTGCAATGTAAAACGACTTGCTGTCCATATGTTCAGTCTTTGGAGTTTTTTTAAGCGCGTCAGGTTTCCTCAGACATGAAGCGGCTGACAGTGACCGGTCCATTATATGGCGCCTGCTGCTTGGACGCCGCTTACTAGTTGTGACCGGCCATTATATGGCGCCTGCTGCTTGGATGCCGCTTACTAGTTGTGACCGGCCATTATATGGCGCCTGCTGCTTGGATGCCGCTTACTAGTTGTGACCGGTCATTATATGGCGCCTGCTGCTTGGATGCCGCTTACTAGTTGTGACCGGCCATTATATGGCGCCTGCTGCTTGGATGCCGCTTACTAGTTGTGACCGGTCCATTATATGGCGCCTGCTGCTTGGATGCCGCTTACTACTTCATTTAAAAAAATAAGTAAAATCCAGTAGCTAAAAGATGTTGGAAAAAACAACCAAAAAGCCACAGCAAAAAAAATAAATATTTGCTTCAGGATAAAATGATGACTGTCCTGAAGTGTATTCTGTCTGAATAATTCCGGGGGTTCACAGACATCTAGAAGACGTGTGCACATTCCCTGATAGAGCCCAGAGCCTTCAGATAGTAGTTAAGACCTCCATACACATTAACCTAAAGTTGTCTAAACCCGCCAATATCGACAGGTTCTGCTGATAGCCCAATGTGAACAGGGGCTCTCAATTCTGATTGTCAGGGGAATAAGGATCCAGCATGTCCAATTACGGAGTGTAGATCCTATTATCCTCTAAATGATAAGCTGCTGTCGGAGATGTCCAACAGCGGCTCTAATAAAGAACACAGAAACACTTGGCAGAATGAGTGCTCCTGTATATGGGAGAGCCGAGCAAGATAGCTGCCGGCCTAAAAATCAGACTATAGTGTATGGGGGCTTTAGTCTATTACTTATTCGGCTGACAGACATGCAGATAGCTGTATTTTTAGTCCAGCACGCTGACCCTATGTTTTAGGATCAAGACTGATAAGGTAAAGATTACAACAGCCACATGACTATCACCAGAACCACCATCAGTACAGTAATACATAACTAAAACCACACTACATACTATAATACGTAACCAAAACCACAGTTAGTACAGTAATACATCAACAGAACTACTGTCAATACAGTAATATCATCAAAACCACCCTAAACACAATAACACATCACCAAACCCACCCTGAAGACAATACATCGCCAAAACCACCATCAGTACATGAATACAATGCCAACTTCACACAGCAATCAAGTACAGTGTCAGGTTAGACCCATATACATCTATGTATTGCATTAACGTACAACTCTCAGTATGTTCTTAACAATGGTAAGGAGATGCTGGTAGTTGTTACCAGCCATCATTAGACTGTGGACCATATAAGAACCACAATACTGATTAGTCCCAGGCAGTAGACTTAACTTTTGGACGAGATCTTATAGGTTTAGGTCCATTAATTCTGGGGAGATTAGTAGGGCAGAGGTGGGCTCAGTAGGGAGAAGGGGCATCATGGGGTGGGACTTGAGACCCCCACCAATTGCTCAAAAGACCTCTTAAGTGCACAGCTCAGGAGACAGGACTATGAAATTTTACTCCCGGAATCCATTCTGTCTGCATGTTCTGGTTTTGGAAAACACTCGGGGCCACGGTAGTCGGACCCCCAGCGATTGGAAAGTTATTCCCCATCCCAAGGATAGGGGGCAAGTTCCCAATGTGAGAAAACCCCTTTAAAAGCAGCATTCACACTGCAGCCAAAGATGGGAACCTGATTTATCTTAACAGTGTCCATCACCCGATGCACGAGCAAAAAAACTTTCATTCGTCAGGTGAGATGATTTTTAAGCTCACTTAAAGGGAACCTGTCACCCCAAAATGACACCTAGACTGCGGAAATATTTATATGGGGGACATGATCTGTGGAGAAATAAACCCACCCATATAGGTCAGCTTAAAAGGAACTGGTCACGACCTTTAATATTAAACTGCTCCATTGTCCTTATAGTCAGAAAATGTGCATCACGTACGTTGCGTCACTAACAAGAGGGGGGGCAGTTTAGAATTGAAAAAGGGTGTAACAGGTTCCCTTTAATGTTCACTGAAAAAGCCACATTTGATATGAAAATGAGGACATTTCTGCGCGGCCTAAGCCTGGGTGCACCGATACCACCGAATATAGGAAAATACTAGCCAGGCCTGTGTCTTGATTAATAGTGATCCATTGGTGAGAGTGAGCACCATAACACCAGATCTCCTGTCTGCACCGCACCCAACACTGCAGCACACTCCAAGCGTCAGTGCGGGTGTGCACACAACACAGGAGGAGCACAGCGGCACACACCAAGCGTCAGTGCATGTGTGCATCCAACACAGGAGGAGCACAGCGGCACACGCCAAGCGTCAGTGCATGTGTGCATCCAACACAGGAGGAGCACAGCGGCACACGCCAAGCGTCAGTGCGGGTGTGCACACAACACAGGAGGAGCACAGCGGCACACGCCAAGCGTCAGTGCATGTGTGCATCCAACACAGGAGGAGCACAGCGGCACACGCCAAGCTTCAGTGCATGTGTGCATCCAACACAGGAGGAGCACAGCGGCACACGCCAAGCGTCAGTGCATGTGTGCATCCAACACAGGAGGAGCACAGCGGCACACTCCAAGCGTCAGTGCATGTGTGCATCCAACACAGGAGGAGCACAGCGGCACACTCCAAGCGTCAGTGCATGTGTGCATCCAACACAGGAGGAGCACAGTGAGGAGGGGGACACGGCGCTGTGATGTGCTGTCTGCTCACTTCAACAACCTTCCTCATTAAATCGGCAGTCAAATACAGGCAGCAACCAGGTGTCAGAACGTACCTGCATCACATTGCAGGCGCACCCACGCGGACACTGGAGTCACATTGCAGGCGCACCCACGCGGACACTGGAGTCACATTGCAGGCGCACCCACGCAGACACTGGAGTCACATTGCAGGCGCACCCACGCAGACACTGGAGTCACATTGCAGGCGCACCCACGCAGACACTGGAGTCACATTGCAGGCGCACCCATGCAGACACTGGAGTCACATTGCAGGCGCACCCACGCAGACACTGGAGTCACATTGCAGGCGCACCCACGCAGACACTGGAGTCACATTGCAGGCGCACCCACGCAGACACTGGAGTCACATTGCAGGCGCACCCACGCAGACACTGCAGTCACATTGCAGGCGCACCCACGCAGACACTGGAGTCACATTGCAGGCGCACCCACGCAGACACTGGAGTCACATTGCAGGCGCACCCACGCAGACACTGGAGTCACATTGCAGGCGCACCCACGCAGACACTGCAGTCACATTGCAGGCGCACCCACTGCAGTCACATTGCAGGCGCGGACACTGGAGTCACATTGCAGGCGCGGACACTGGAGTCACATTGCAGGCGCACCCACGCGGACACTGGAGTCACATTGCAGGCGCACCCACGCGGACACTGGAGTCACATTGCAGGCGCACCCACGCGGACACTGCAGTCACATTGCAGGCGCACCCACGCGGACACTGCAGTCACATTGCAGGCGCACCCACGCGGACACTGCAGTCACATTGCAGGCGCACCCACGCGGACACTGCAGTCACATTGCAGGCGCACCCACGCGGACACTGCAGTCACATTGCGTGCGCACACACACTGACACTTGGAGTGCTACTCTGCTCCTCCAGTGTCAGGACACGTGCAGAAATGCTAAGTGATTTTAAACAGCACTGACTCTCACCTAAGGGCGAGGGACTGTCTTTAATATGCAAATAGGACGGTGCACATCTGCACCAAGACATCGGCCGCACCAGGGTGCACAGAACAGTCTGCATATATATAATATTAAGGTAAAACTGTACATGCCAGAGTGACGTCCCCTGTATAAATGTGTCTGCAGATTAATTGCCATTTTGGGAGTAAAAGTAAAATGTCATCGCTCTTAGCAACACTTTGTCCAGCGTCTCCCAAGACTTCCCTCTTGTCTGGTCTGCTGCAGCACATACTGCAATGGTGCCCGTATAGGGAATCTGTCACCAGGTTTTGCTCCCCCATCTGAGAGCAGCATAATGTAGAGACAGAGCCCCTGATTCCAGCAATGTGTCACTTACTGAGCTGTTTGCTGTCGTTTTCTCTGCTGCAGATCTCGCAGTTATACAGAGCTCATGAATATGCTGGACTACCTGCAGCACACCAAGTAGTCCTGTAATGATAACTACTGCTGATTAAACAGTGATGTTATCAAAACTACACTAAGCAGCCCAGTAAGTGACAACACTGGAATCAGGATCTCTGCCCCTACATTATGCTGCTCTCAAATTAGGTGGCAAAAACCTGGTGACAGATTCATAATTCTCCTCACTAAAGAGTAACCACCCTAAGTAAGCCCAAGGCTGTGCCCAAGAATAAATAATTGCCCATCACTGAGCTCACAGCACAAAGAATGACCCCACACCATGTCACTTACAGTATACAGCCTCCACATTCTCTCCTATAACATTCCCACTACACTGCCCCCTCACATGAAACCCCCACTGTCCTCCCCACTGAATTATACCCTCCAGACCTTCCTCACTTATGAACTATGACCTCCACTGTCCCCACCTCTCCATGCAGCCCCCACTTCACTGCCCCCCTCATGCTGTCCCCACTCTATAATGAGCCTTATGCTTCGCATTCTGTATACCGAGCCCTCCCAGGCTCCTAACTGAGCGCTCCCCATGCTGCCCCTTCTCCATATCAAGACCCCCCATACCAAGCCCACCATGGTTCCCCTTCCATACCGAGCCCCCCATGCTTTCCCATTCTCCATACCATGCCTCCCCCCGTGCTACCCCATTCTCCATACCATGCCCCCCCCCGTGCTACCCCATTCTCCATACCATGCCCCCCCCCCCATGCTACCCCATTCTCCATACCATGCCCCCCCCCCCATGCTACCCCATTCTCCATACCATGCCCCCCCCCATGCTACCCCATTCTCCATACCATGCCCCCCCCCATGCTACCCCATTCTCCATACCATGCCCCCCCCCATGCTACCCCATTCTCCATACCATGCCCCCCCCATGCTACCCCATTCTCCATACCATGCCCCCCCCCATGCTACCCCATTCTCCATACCATGCCTCTCATTCTCCATACTGTAACTCCCATTTGCTATACTGTCCACCACCCTCCCTCATTTTCCCATTCTGCTCCATCCCCCATGCTGCGCCCCCACATCATACTCCATCCCCATGTTGCGCCCCCCCATCCTCCATGTTGCGCCCCCACATCATGCTTCATCCCCCCCATCCTCCATGCTGCGCCCCCACATCATGCTTCATCGCCCCCATCCTCCATGCTGCGCCCCCACATCATGCTTCATCCCCCCCATCCTCCATGCTGCGCCCCCACATCATGCTTCATCCCCCCCATCCTCCATGCTGCGCCCCACATCATGCTTCATCCCCCCCATCCTCCATGTTGCGCCCCCACATCATGCGGCATCCCCCCCATCCTCCACGCTGCGCCCCCACATCATGCGGCATCCCCCCCCATCCTCCACGCTGCGCCCCCACATCATGTTCCATCCCCCATGTTGCGCCCCCATATCATGCGGCATCCCCCCCAGCCTCCATGTTGCACCCCCACATCATGCTGCATCCCCCCCATCCTCCATGTTGCGCCCCCACATCATGTTCCATCCCCACATCCTCCATGTTGCGCCCCCACATCATGCTGCTTCCCCCCCCATCCTCCATGTTGCACCCCCACATCATGCTGCATCCCCCCCCCCCATCCTCCATGTTGCGCCCCCACATCATGCTGCATCCTCCCCCCATCCTCCATGTTGCGCCCCCATATCATGTTCCATCCCCCCATCCTCCATGTTGCGCCCCCATATGTTCCATTCCCCCATCCTCCATGTTGCGCCCCCATATCATGTTCCATCCCCCATCCTCCATGTTGCGCCCCCATATCATGCGGCATCCCCCCCCAGCCTCCATGTTGCACCCCCACATCATGCTGCATCCCCTCCATCCTCCATGTTGCGCCCCCACATCATGCTGCATCCCCCCCATCCTCCATGTTGCGCCCCCATATCATGTTCCATCCCCCCATCCTCCATGTTGCGCCCCCATATGTTCCATCCCCCCATCCTCCATGTTGCGCCCCCATATCATGTTCCATCCCCCCATCCTCCATGTTGCGCCCCCATATCATGTTCCATCCCCCCATCCTCCATGTTGCACCCCCATATCATGTTCCATCCCCCCATCCTTCATGTTGCGCCCCCATATCATGTTCCATCCCCCATCCTCCATGTTGCGCCCCCATATCATGCGGCATCCCCCCCCCAGCCTCCATGTTGCACCCCCACATCATGCTGCATCCCCTCCATCCTCCATGTTGCGCCCCCACATCATGCTGCATCCCCCCCATCCTCCATGTTGCGCCCCCATATCATGTTCCATCCCCCCATCCTCCATGTTGCGCCCCCATATGTTCCATCCCCCCATCCTCCATGTTGCGCCCCCATATCATGTTCCATCCCCCCATCCTCCATGTTGCGCCCCCATATCATGTTCCATCCCCCCATCCTCCATGTTGCACCCCCATATCATGTTCCATCCCCCCATCCTTCATGTTGCGCCCCCATATCATGTTCCATCCCCCCATCCTCCATGTTGCGCCCCCATATCATGTTCCATCCCCCCATCCTCCATGTTGCGCCCCCATATCATGTTCCATCCCCCATCCTCCATGTTGCGCCCCCATATCATGTGGCATCCCCCCCCAGCCTCCATGTTGCACCCCCACATCATGCTGCATCCCCCCCATCCTCCATGTTGCACCCCCACATCATGCTGCATCCCATCCTCCATGTTGCGCCCCCATATCATGTTCCATCCCCTCATCCTCCATGTTGCGCCCCCATATCATGTTCCATCCCCCCATCCTCCATGTTGCACCCCCACATCATGCTGCATCCCCCCCCATCCTCCATGTTGCACCCCCACATCATGCTGCATCCCATCCTCCATGTTGCGCCCCCATATCATGTTCCATCCCCTCATCCTCCATGTTGCGCCCCCATATCATGTTCCATCCCCCCATCCTCCATGTTGCGCCCCCATATCATGTTCCATCCCCCCCATCCTCCATGTTGCGCCCCCATATCATGTTCCATCCCCCCCATCCTCCATGTTGCGCCCCCATATCATGTTCCATCCCCCCCATCCTCCATGTTGCGCCCCCATATCATGTTCCATCCCCCCATCCTCCATGTTGCGCCCCCATATCATGTTCCATCCCCCCATCCTCCATGTTGCGCCCCCCCCCGGGTTGCTTGTTCGGCGCTGTCTTCGGCTGTAAAGCGTTTACCTGCTCCAGGCTGCATCTCCCGTTCTCCACGGTGGCGGTGGCGGCGGCGGCATCTGACATCTTGCTCGGCGGCGGCTCCATCTCCGGCGGCGGCTCCATCTCCGGCGGCGGCTCCATCTCCGGCGGCGGCTCCCGTCCTCCTCTGCGCGGCCTCACGCTCCTGTGACCTCTGCACAGTGAGCGCACGGCAGCACGTCGGGGCGGGGAGCTGATTACAGCTCCTCTGACCCCGGAAGTAAGTGCCGGCACGCTCAAAGTGTCATTTATATTCGCGTGTTATAGACGCGACTATAAATGACTGTGCGCTCCCTCCCTCCTCCAAAAAGGCGCCGGATTTAATAAAGAGTTTGGAGGAGGGAGGGAGAAAGATTTAAAAAAAATTTTTTTTTTTTTTTTTTAAATTTTGGTTTGGGCGCCGCCCCCCTGGAAGGCGCCGCCCTAGGCACGTGCCCTCAAGTGCCTAATGGCAAATACGGCCCTGCGTGTATGCGATCGGGTGTGTGCGTGTATGCGATCGGGTGTGTGCGTGTATGCGATCGGGTGTGTGCGTGTATGCGATCGGGTGTGTGCGTGTATGCGATCGGGTGTGTGCGTGTATGCGATCGGGTGTGTGCGTGTATGCGATCGGGTGTGTGCGTGTATGCGATCGGGTGTGTGCGTGTATGCGATCGGGTGTGTGCGTGTCGGTAGAAAGCAGAGGAGCACGGCGTGCAGCACAGCTGCTGGGACCTCCCACCGGAGGGCACAGGCAGAAGTGGGGTGTGAGTGTATGCGATCAGATGTGTGCGTGTATACTGTCTGATGTGTGACTGTGGAGCACGATGGGGGGTGCACAGCATGGGGGATGGAGCACGATGGGGGGTGCGCAGCATGGGGGATGGAGCACGATGGGGAGTGCGCAGCATGGGGGATGGAGCACGATGGGGGGTGCGCAGCATGAGGGATGGAGCACGATGGGGGGTGCGCGCAGCATGGGGGATGGAGCACGATGGGGAGTGCGCAGCATGGGGGATGGAGCACGATGGGGAGTGCGCAGCATAGGGGATGGAGCACGATGGGGAATGCGCAGCATGGGGGATGGAGCACGATGGGGGATGCGCAGCATGGGGGATGGAGCACGATGGGGGGTGCGCAGCATGGGGGATGGAGCACGATGGGGGGTGCACACCTCCCCCCAAAACACACACACACCGCCACACACGCACTGCACAACACACCACACACACACTGGGAACCACAAACACTGCCCTACACAGACACCCACACACACAGACAACACCGCACACACACAACACCCAACAAACACCGCGGCACACACAAATATACGCACATGCCGCACAACACACACATTGCACAAAACATACCTCCCACCAAAACACACACACACACACCCCCCACCCACACAAACCGCGCAAAAAACACACACAACGCTACAGACACACAGCGCTCCACACACAGCACACAAACAACACCGCTCTCACCCCCCGCCACACCCAGACAACACCCAGAACATGTACAGCCCCTACACAAAAACTTGGTAACTACACACAACAACATATATTATATATATATATATATATATATATATATATATATATATATATATATATATATATATAAACAAAAATCATACGTGAAGGTTTATATTTTGCGGAGTGAGACAAAATTTCTATTGATACCATTTTGTAATAGTTGACATTTTGATCTCTTATTACAGCATATTTTTCTGTTTATGGTGTTCTCCGATTGAGTTGCTTATTTTTATATTTTGGTAGATCAGACTTTTATAGATGTGCATTTTCCCCCCATTATCTTTAATGTGGGAAAAGGTTGGGTGATTCGAATTTATGTTTTTAAAACCTTTTTTTTTTCTTTTTACCTTTTACTGTATTTGTTTATTTGTTAGTCCCTAGGGGACTTGAACCTGCTTGTGCAATATACAGCAATACCACAGCATTGCTCAATATTTCTTTATAGAGCAATAGTCAAGGTCTCCTTTGAGGCCCAGGCCTATTCAACATTCCCCTGGCTGTCATAGCAACCCATCGGTGCCCTGCGATCTCGCCCGGTGTCATTTGCATCCTCGAAATGCAGATAGCGGTGAATACATTAGTAGAGGAGGGGCCACTGGCTCTTTCTTCCACCAGAGTGAGGCACAGCAGGTGTGATGACGTCACATCATCATGTCAGTGCACTAGAGGCCAGAGCACCGGGGGAATGGGAGAGAGGTGGGTATGTTGTGCCCCCCCCCCTCCCTCTTCGCATGTGTATTGAATGTTTCAACATATTTTAGAGGCTGTGTGGGGCACAGGACTGAGAAATGTATATAGGAGACTATGTGGGGGCTCAGAAATGTACATAGCAAGCTATGTAGCTATGTGGGGGCTCATAAAGTATATATAAGGCTATGTTGGGGCTCATGCTGTATTTAGGATGCTATGTATATAGGAGAATAATTGGAGGCTCACACTGTATATAGGAGGCTATGTGAGGGCTTATAATATATATATAGGAGGCTATGTGAGGGCTTATAATATATATAGGAGGCTATGTGAGGGCTTATAATATATATAGGAGGCTATGTGAGGCTCATACTGCATATAGGAGGCTATGTGGGGCTCATACTGCATGTAGGAGGCTATGTGGGGCTCATACTGCATATAGGAGGCTATGTGGGGCTCATACTGCATATAGGAGGCTATGTGAGGCTCATACTGCATATAAGAGGCTATGTGGGGCTCATACTGCATATAGGAGGCTATGTGGGGCTCATACTGCATGTAGGAGGCTATGTGGGGCTCATACTGCATGTAGGAGGCTATGTGGGGCTCATACTGCATATAGGAGGCTATGTGAGGCTCATACTGCATATAGGAGGCTATGTGGGGCTCATACTGCATATAGGAGGCTATGTGGGGCTCATACTGCATATAGGAGGCTATGTGGGGCTCATACTGCATATAGGAGGCTATGTGGGGCTCATACTGCATATAGGAGGCTATGTGAGGCTCATACTGCATATAGGAGGCTATGTGGGGCTCATACTGCATATGGGAGGCTATGTGAGGCTCATACTGCATATAGGAGGTTATGTGGGGCTCATACTGCATGTAGGAGGCTATGTGGGGCTCATACCGCATGTAGGAGGCTATGTGGGGCTCATACCGCATATAGGAGGCTATGTGGGGCTCATACTGCATATAGGAGGCTATATGGGGCTCATACTGCATGTAGGAGGCTATGTGGGGCTCATACTGCATGTAGGAGGCTATGTGGGGCTCATACTGCATGTAGGAGGCTATGTGGGGCTCATACTGCATATAGGAGGCTATGTGAGGCTCATACTGCATATAGGAGGCTATGTGGGGCTCATACTGCATATAGGAGGCTATGTGAGGCTCATACTGCATATAGGAGGCTATGTGGGGCTCATACTGCATATAGGAGGCTATGTGAGGCTCATACTGCATATAGGAGGCTATGTGGGGCTCATACTGCATATAGGAGGCTATGTGAGGCTCATACTGCATATAGGAGGCTATGTGGGGCTCATACTGCATATAGGAGGACATACAAAGAGGTTGTGTCCAGCTCACCTGCTTAGTAGGAGACCCAAATGCAATGGATATTGCAAGGAAGGAAGGTCGGCAAATCCTGGCAGTACAAGGAAGGAAGGTTTTTTCCAGCAATTGATCCACGCAAAAAATGTTTTCTTAAAATCCAGTATGCTTTATTCAAGGCATATTAAAAAGTCCATAGCATGGAGAGACAGACTAAGATCAGGTCGATCGAAACGCGTCCTCTCATGTATGGGCTTTCTGACCATGCTATGGACTTTTTAATATGCCTTGAATAAAGAATACTGGATTTTAAGAAAACATTTTTTGCGTGGATCAATTGCTGGAAAAAACCTTCCTTCCTTGCATATAGGAGGCTATGTGAGGCTCATACTGCATATAAGAGGCTATGTGGGGCGCATACAGCATATAGGAGGCTATGTGGGGCTCATACTGCATATAGGAGGCTATGTTGAGTCTCCTGCTGTATATAGGAAGCCATGTAGACCTCATACTTCATATAGGAGGCTATGTGGGGCTCATACTTCATATAGGAGGCTATGTGGGGCTCATACTTCATATAGGAGGCTATGTGGGGCTCATACTTCATATAGGAGGCTATGTGGGGCTCATACTTCATATAGGAGGCTATGTGGGGCTCATACTTCATATAGGAGGCTATGTGGGGCTCATACTTCATATAGGAGGCTATGTGGGGCTCATACTTCATATAGGAGGCTATGTGGGGCTCATACTGCATATAGGAGGCTATGTGAGGCTCATACTGCATATAGGAGGCTATGTGGGGCTCATACTGCATATAGGAGGCTATGTGAGGCTCATACTGCATATAGGAGGCTATGTGGGGCTCATACTGCATATAGGAGGCTATGTGAGGCTCATACTGCATATAGGAGGCTATGTGGGGCTCATACTTCATATAGGAGGCTATGTGGGGCTCATACTTCATATAGGAGGCTATGTGAGGCTCATACTTCATATAGGAGGCTATGTAGACCTCATACTTCATATAGGAGGCTATGTGGAGGCTCCTGCTGTATATAGGAGGCTATGTGGGGCTCATAGTGAATTAAGGAGGCTATGCATATGCTCATACTTTATTTAGGAGACGATCACGGTCTCTCATGTGGCCCCTTCGCAATATTAATACAATACAATATTAATTTTATGGAACCCTTCGCAATATTAATTGCACATCCCTACTCTATTTCAGTGGGCTTATGAATCCTTGAATCCTCACTTTACATGCACTGTGAGGATTTGCTGATGTGAAAATTGGGAAGAAAGGTCAGGTGTCCGCGAGCATGCGATATGAATGCTCACTGGCATATTCCGGACTAGATGAGTGCGGCCTCGCTGAATACACTTGCATTGTGCGAGGCTGCACTCATCTAATCAGATTCTGGCCAGGAACATGCATGGCTCATACTTGTTGCCACATGACTGCCGTCCCCGGCTCTGACAGCGGAGACTCCTTACAGTGCGATGTGAGGATTCATAGGTCTGAAGACACACAGTGACATAGTGACTGCTGACTTGTGGATTTCGACAACCACTCTATTCGCTGTAGTCACACCACGGAGTACAGCAGCGTCTAATGATGAAAGCGCTCCAGAGACAGCAGTAAATGCAGAATCAATACACGGTCTTTTAGGAACAATGGGAGTCAGTAATCAGCTATTATTGCTGTTGGGACTCTGTGTACCGCTAACACTTTTCCTGCTGTGGCCAATTCAGGTGAAATGTAGTAATGGATATGAGCAGATAAAACACGGAGACCATTAATCGGAAAGATTGGCAAGAGTGGAATTGGTCTTACTTAATGACTCCTTGTCTGGCTCATAGAGGGGAGAGACTCACCTGTTTCATCAGCAGGAGATTATCAATACAGGTCTAGTAAACCTGCTGCCTCTATATTCATGAGCTCTGTATAACTTTGCCAAAACTACTGATTGTCAGCTTTCTGTGTACACTGTATAGGCAGAAAGTTGCCAATCAGTGGTGTGAACGGGGCTATACAGAGCTCAGCATTCCGAGGACTGGTAGATCGATGGGAGATAATACTGATTAACTACCAGATGCAGCTCAGTAAGTGACACATCGCTGGAATCAGGGTCTCTGTCCCTACATCAGGCTTCTCTCAAATAGCAAAAACCTGCTGAAATTGTTCTTTAAGCCTGATATGCAAAATGCCAGGTTTGATGAATTGCGATTTAAAGGGGTTTGTCCCCTACTTTTACATTGATGAACTATCCTAAGGATAGGCCATCAATGTCTGATCGGCCAGGGTCCTACACCCATCACCCCCACTGATCAGCTGTTCTCGTCCCCTGCGGCAGGCAGCTGGAAATGCTCAGTTCCGGAGCTGCTCTGTCTTCTGATAGTGGCCACAGCCATGTACTGCACATCTGCCTCCTATTCAGATCAATAGGTGGATGTGCAGTGCCCAACAGCAGAAGATATCAGAAGACAGAGCAGCTCTGGAACTGAGCATTTCCAGCTGCCGGGACCAAAAGCAGCTGATTAGCAGGGGTGCGAGGTGTTGGGCCCCGGCCAATCAGACATGATGACTGTGATTGTGGGATATGGTGTACTGTGTATCATGCTGTGTAGGTTCATGTTTTACACTTTGTTCACTGTCCATTATTTGTATTGCTTGTGTGTACATTGTATTGTCTGTAGGTAATCACCCCCTGTAGTGTTCCTGTCCCTAAGTGTGGGTGAGGGGGCCTACAATCCACCTAACTTCTTTGCTTATCTGGGGGGATGAGGCAATCTGTTTGAGAACATGAAGAGAGAAGGAAGAAGATTGATCCTCTGGGAGGGAATAGCTGAGGTTACGGCCAGCATGCCAGAGAGACTGTGAGAAACCCTCCATTTGCCTGGAAAAGGACTGCTGGAGGATTGTGACTGATCCCCGGGAGATTGATGCCATTACTGGACAATTTTACTCTCTGTTTTGTGGATTATGTTATGGACCATTTGATTTGCTTGGAATAAATGCTCTTTGGATTGTACAGCCATCTCTCACTCTGTTGATTGTGTGACATGGGAGACAGACATGGGAGATGGACCCCGTCACAATCACCTATTCTAAGCATAGGCCATCAATGTAAAAGTAATGGACAGTCCCTTTAAGGGTGTCAGCATCTCCCATAAACATCCAATCAGAAGACTATTTATTCATAATGCTGAACCATATTTTTTCAACTAACTTTATTCATATAAAACTACTTTAACGATTGCTCGTCTTAAAAGCAAGAGATGTGTTTATGGAAACTGGTGCGCAAGCAAAATCGGCTGCCAGATATCGGCTTCCACATTATTAAAAATGTATCAAACCAAGTGAACCTAATTTGATTGCTATTGATTGTAAAACTTAAAAATAATTTCCACACCAGCCATCTAAGCATTGCCAACTAGATTTCCAGCACTTTTATGCACTGCTACCCTTAACCGTTCAATGACCAGGACTGTATGAGCCTTAAGCCTGTTTACATGTTGCAATTTCGCATACGATATCGTATACGATCGTACGCGCCCCCATCGTATGTGCGGCACGTTCAATTTGTCACACGTACTTACCCGTCCATACGACCTCGATGTGGGCGGCGAACGTCCACTTCCTGGAGTGGGAGGGACGTTTGGCATCACATCGACGTCACGCGGCAGCCGGCCAATAGAAGCGGAGGGGCGGAGCTGAGCGGGACGTAAACATCCCGCCCACCTCCTTCCTTCCGCATTGTGGGCCGGGAGCTGCAGGATGCAGGTAAGATCTGTTCATCGTTCTCGGGGTGTCACATACTGCGATGTGTGCTACCCCGGGTACGATGAACAATCTGACATTCAATTCGTCAGGAATGAACAACGTGCGTGCGCTGAATGGTTTTTCGCACGTCGCTGTCACACGCTGTCACACGCTACAACATACCTTACGATGCCGGATGTGCGTCACTTACGACGTGACCCCGCCGACACATCGTGAGATATCTTGTAGCGTGTAAAGCAGGCTTTAATGACGCCATGTTTTTCGGCAGACATAGCTTTATTTTTTATTACTTATGCGGCTTGGCTTTATCAAGAACAAATGACATGTTTTTGGGCGATGCAAACAAGAAAAATGTATTCTATATTGGAAAAAAAAGTTTTATTTTTTTTGCAGTGGGGACATTTTTATTTTTACTTCTCAGATGTTATATACACATACATTTTTTCTACATGATTTGTCCCACAAGAGATTTTAAAAGAGCTCATGTTAACATGTTTTTTTTCCTTTATAGTTCCTTATTTTCCCCTTTAACTGGGGAATCCACACGAGCCCTAGTTCCAGAAGGAATCTGTCCACTGCTCTGGGTCACACCACTGGCAAAGTGGATCTGGGTACAGCAGCTCAGCTACGCTGGTAGAAACCCGGCGATTGTGTAACATGTCAATGTTTTTTGGCATTGCATAGAGCTCATTGATGGGTACGTAGCTGGCGAAATAGAAGACCAAAGGGGTAACAAACTACTTCTCTCTTTTCCGCTGGGTCCCCAGCTGTGTGTGACAGGAGCTGACCTGATCCGCTCCTACTAAATTGCAAGTACTTTAACCCTACGCTGTGAATTTACATTAGCATGTGGTGAATAGCGAGGTTGTGTTTGGGTTAAACAATAAGGAAAAGTTAGCCCTTATCTCCTAGAGAACATTAATAAAGGGAATATCTCAAGTTCTTAAAGAGAATCTGTCACCAGGTTTTTGCCACCTAATCTGAGAGCAGCATAATGTAGGGACAGAGATCCTGATTCCAGCGATGTGTCACTTACTAGGTTGCTTAGTGTAGTTTTGATAAAATCACTGTTTAATCAGCAGTAGATCATCATTAGAGGACTACTTTGAGTACTGCAGGTAGTCCAGCATATTCCGGAGCTCTGCATAACTGCTAGATCTGCAGCAGAGAAAACACAGATTTTATCAAAAGGACAGCAAACAGCTCAGTAAGTGACACATCGCTGAAATCAGGGTCTCTGTCTCCACATTATGCTGCTCTCAGATGGGGGAGCAAAAACCTGGTGACAGATTCCTTTAAATGGGCAAAACTGCAAATTGCTTCTAAAGACAAGCAACTTGGCAATAAAGCCCGCTTTACACGCTGCGATCATGCGTACCCGCCCCCATCGTTTGTGTGTCACGGGCATATCGCTGCCTGTGGCGCACAAAATCGCGCGAACCCGTCACACATACTTACCTTCCTAGCGACATCGCTGTGACCGGCATACCGCCTCATTTCTAAGGGGGCGGTTTGTTTAGCGTCACAGCGGCGTCACTAAGCGACCGCCCAATCAAAGCGGAGGGGCGGAGATAAGTGGGACGAACATCCCACCCACCTCCTTCCTTCCGCATTTCTGGCGGGACGCAGGTAAGGAGAGGTTCCTAGTTCCTGCGGTGTCACACATAGCGATGTGTACTGCCGCAGGAACGACGAACAACATCATACCTGCAGAAGCAACGATACTTGAGATTAGGGGGTGATGTCACTGATTAGCGATTTTGAACATTTTTGCAACGATTCAAAATCGCTAATAGGTGTCACACGCAATGACATCGCTAACGCGGCTGGATGTGCGTCACAAAATCCGTGACCCCAACGACATCGCTTTAGCGATATAGTAGCATGTAAAGCGGCCTTAACTCTTATTAATCCCTAATCGCCAAAGCCTGTTTTCACCTTCCTGACCAGGCCAAATTTTACACTAAGAAAATTAAGTGGGCTCTCCTTGCTACACAAATGCGAAACATGCAGTAGATGTGGTTTAGGTATATTGTGGAGTTCAGACTAGAGGGGGCATTTGGATTCGGGAGTGTAGAGTTTGCTGGATTTGTTTTTGGGGGAAGCCATGGCACTTTCCAGAGCCTTTAAGCTACCAGCAATGAGGAAACCCCTCAATATATTCCATTGAAAGACAATGGACCTGAATGGAGGCTTGTTTTTTTTGGTGGAATGCGTTGAAGCCTTTATTAGGAACATTTTACATGACATTTTGAATCACATTTATCCTGTGCTCAACGCTGAGCACTTTGGGGTTTACATCTAAATCTCCGAATTACGGGATCCAGATGATAACCCCAAAGGATCCATTCACTAAAATGGTACAAAAGAGTTACTCCGGACTCTGTTTGGCCTCTGTTCAGCAGTGTCCGTCCTTGCAGAAGTGCACAAAACTGTGGCAGACCACGCTTTTATGAACGTTTAAAAAGATGGATACTGCTGGATTAGAGGTCAGAGACATTCCACAGTGTCTCCATCTGCCTTATTATAGGAAATCTTTGATTGGGGTTCCATCCGAATCCCCGTATTTTACAGATTTTTACACATAATATCGTGTGAAAGCGTTCGGCGTAACGCGCAGGATAAATGTGAGCCAAGCCTTACTGCAACATTTGGGAGGGAGAATAAACAAATCAACAGCAGATCAAGAATTTATTTTTATGCGATTTACCATGCAGTATAAGTGATAAGATGGTTTTATTCTTCGGGTTGGTGCGATTATAGAGATACCAGGTTTATATGGGGTTTTTAGGTTTGGCTACTATCACTCACTAAAACAATTCTTTAAAAAAAGTTTTGCATCACCATATTTTGATAGCTATAATTTTTTTTTTCGTGAGATGAGCTGACGTTTTTATTGGTACCATTCTCAGGCACATAACATTTTTTTATCGCTTTTTATTCTGATTTTTGGGAGGCAGAATGAACAAAGAAAACAGCAATTCAGAATTTTTTTTTTTGTTTTTTTTTAATGTTCACTGTTTGGTAAAAGTGATAACACGGCTTTATTCCTCGGGTTAGTACAATTACAGAGATACCACATTGATGCGGGTTTTTTATGTTTTGCCTCCTTCACATAATAAAAACAATTTTATAGAACAAAAGAAGGGAATTTTGTTTACTTACCGTAAATTCCTTTTCTTCTAGCTCCAATTGGGAGACCCAGACAATTGGTGTATAGCTATTGCCTCTGGAGGCCACACAAAGTATTACACTTAAAAGTGTAAGGCCCCTCCCCTTCTGGCTATACACCCCCAGTGGGATCACTGGCTCACCAGTTTTAGTGCCAAAGCAAGAAGGAGGAAAGCCAATAACTGGTTTAAAGACCAATTCAATCCGAGGAAACATCGGAGAACTGAACCATACCACATGAACAACATGTGTACCCGAAAAAACAGAAAAACCCCGAGAAAACAGGGCGGGTGCTGGGTCTCCCAATTGGAGCTAGAAGAAAAGGAATTTACGGTAAGTAAACAAAATTCCCTTCTTCTTTGTCGCTCCATTGGGAGACCCAGACAATTGGGATGTCCAAAAGCAATCCCTGGGTGGGTAAAAGAATACCTCATGATAGGGCCGTCAAACGGCCCTCTCCTACAGGTGGCCAACCGCCGCCTGAATGACTTATCTACCTAGGCTGGCGTCTGCCGAAGCGTAGGTATGCATCTGATAATGCTTGGTAAAAGTAAGTAGACTCGACCAGGTGGGTGCCTGACACACCTGCTGAGCCGTAGCCTGGTGCCGTAATGCCCAGGATGCACCCACGGCTCTGGTAGAATGGGCCTTCGGCCTTGAGAGAACCAGAAGCCCAGTAGAACTGTAGGTTTCAAGAATTGGTTCCTCGAGCCCCCGAGCAAGGGTGGATCTGGAAGCTTGCGACTGTTTACGCCGACCAGCGACAAGGACAAAGAGTGCATCCGGGTGGCGCAGGAGCGCCATGCGGGAAGTAGAACCTGAGTGCTCTCACCAGAACCAACAGATGCAAATCTTTCTGAAATTGATGGACTGGACGAGGACACAAAGAAGGTGAGGTGATATCCTGATTGATATGAAAATGGGATACCACCTTAGGGAGAAATTCCGGAACCGGACGCAGAACTACCCTGTCCTGGTGAAGGACCAGGAAGGGAGTTTGTATGAGAGCGTTGCTAGCTCGGAAACTCTCCTAAGAGACGAGACCGTTACTAGAAGGCCACTTCCCGTGAAAAACGGGAAGGGAGACATCCTTCAAAGGCTCGAAAGGCGGCATCTGGAGAGCAATTAGAACCTTGTTCAGATCTCAGGGCTCTAACGGCCGCTTGTACGGAGTGCTGAGAAGACAAACTCCCCGTAGGAACGTGCGTACCTGAGGAAGTCGTCGTTTCTGAAAAAATACAGATAGCGCTGAGACTTGTCCCTAAAGGGAACTGAGCGACAACCCATTTTCCTACCTAGATTGCAGGAAGGAAGGAAACATAGACGATGCAACCGGCCAGGGAGAAACACCCTGCGCCGAGCACCGAGATAAGAACATCTTCCACGTCCTGTGGTCAATCTTGGCGGACGTTGGTATGCTAGCCTGTCTCATGGTGGCAACCACGTCCTGAGGTAATCCTGACGACACTAGGTTCCAGGACTCAATGCCACACCATCCGGTTGAGGGCCGTAGAATTCAAATGGAAGAATGGCCCTTGAGACAGCCAGTCTGATTGGTCTGGTAGTGCCCCCGGTTAGCCTACCGTGAGGCACCACAGAACCGAGTACCACAACATCCTCGGCCAATTTGTAGCGACGAGGATGGCGCGGCCGCAGTCGGTCTTGATCTAGCGCAGTACTCTGGGCAACAATGCCAGAGGTGGCACCTAAGGTAGCTGGAACTGCGACCAATGCTGAACTAAGGCGTTTGCCGCCAGAGCTCGATGATTGTGAAACCGTGCCATGAAGCTGGCACATTTTTGTTGTGCCGTGACGCCATTAGATCGACGTCCGGCCTCTGTCAGCGGCGCCAGATCTCCTGAAACCCGTCCGGGTGAGGAGACCATACTCTTTCGGCCACACCTCAGCGACTTATGAAGTCAGCTTCCTAGTTTCCACACTTGGGATGTGAATTGTGGATATGGTGGATGCCGTGTCTTCCACCCACATCAGAACCTGCCGGACTTCCTGGAAGGCTTGCCGGTTGCGCGTTCTTCCTTGGTGGTTGATGTATGCCACCGCTGTGGAGCTGTCCGACTGAAGTCGGATATGCTTGCTTTCCAGCCGCTGTTGGAAGGATTGTAGGGCAAGATACACTGCTCTGTGTTCAAGAACATTGATCTGAAGAGTGGACTCTTGCTGAGTCCACGTACCCTGAGCGCTGTAGTGGAGAAAAACTGCTCCCCACCCTGATAGACTCGCGTCTGTCGTAACTATCGCCCAGGACGGGGATAGGAAGGACCTTCTTTTTGACCAAGAGGTGAGAAGAAGCCACCACCGTAGAGATTCCTTGGCCGCCTGAGAAAGAACGACGACTCTGTTGAGGGACGTCGACTCCTCGTCCCATTGGCGGAGAATGTCCCATTGTAGTGGACGCAGTAAAACTGCGCGAAAGGCACTGCCTCCATTGCTACCATCTTACGTAGGAAGTGCATGAGGCGTCTCAATGTGTGCGACTGGTTCTTAAAGAAGAGCTTGCAGCCCGTAGTGAATGCTGTTTGTCTAGCGGCAGCTTCACTATCGCTGAGAGAGTAAGAAACTCTATGCCTAGATATGTTATCGATAGGGTCGGGGTCGGATCTGACTTTAAAAAGTTGATGATCCACCCAAAACTCTAGAGAGTCTCCAGCGCAACGTTCGGGCAGTGTTGGCATGTTTCCTAAGAGAGTGCCTTGACAAGTAGATCGTCTAAATACGGGACCACAGAGTGACCCTGAGAGTGCAGGACTGTGACTACTGCTGCCCTGACCTTGGCGAAGACCAGTTGGACTGTCGCTAGCCGGAAGGTAGAGCTACGAACAGAGGGTGTTCGTCTCCTATAACGAAGCGTAGAAACGCTAGTGCTCTGGATCAATCGGCACGTGTGGATAAGCATCCTTGATGCCTAATGATGCTAGGAAATATCCTTGGGACCTTGAGGCGATGACATGGCGGAGGGATTCCATCCGGAACCGCCTGGTGTCCACGAGCTTGCTGAGCATTCTTAGATCCAGAACGGGACGGAACGGCCCGTTGTTATAGGTACCGCAAAGAATTTGGGGTAAAAACCGTGACCTTGTTCCTGAAGAGGAACGGGGGTCATCACTCTTTCTGCCTATAGAGTGCACCCTGTTTGCAGAAGAGCAGCGGCCCGGCCGGGAGGTGGAGAAATTCTGAAGAATCGAGTTGGAGGACGAGAAGTGAGCTCTATCCTGTACCCGTGAGACAGAATGTCTCACACTCAATGGTCATTGACCTATGGCAGCTAAATATCGCCAAGGCGGGAGAGCCTGCTACCGACCGAGGCCGCAAGTCATGAGGAAGCCGCCTTGGAAGCGGGTTTTCAGACTGTCGCTTTTTTGGGCGAGACTGAGCCCGCTAAGAATCTTAGCTCCTCTGATCCTTTTGAGTCCACATTGGACGAGGAAAAATGGGACCTGCCCTAGCCTCGAAAAGGCCGAAAACCCCGACTGCCTCTTGCTCTGTTGGGGTTTGTTGTGTCCGGGCTGAGGAAAGGATGAATCCTTACCCCTGGACTGTTTGATGGTTACATCCAACGCTCACCAAACAGTCGGTCTCGCGTAAGAAACAAATGCAGACATTTGAGAGGTTAAGGATGCCACCTGCGGCACAGATGTACGTGTAACCGTGTCAATCTGTGTAAGACAAGCTGAAATAGCTTGGAGTGCCCCAAGGGAGAGAATGCCGGAGCCAACGGTGCGCCGACAGCCTCATAGATGGCTTTCGACCAGAGATCCATCTGTCTGTCAGTGGCATCTTTGAGTTTGCAGTTCCATCTCCCACTGCAACTATGGATCTAGCTACAAGCCTGGAGATTGGAGGATGCCGCTCGGGACATTGGGTCCAGTCCTTGACCAAGTCAGGGGACAGGGATAACGTGTATCCTAAGCCGTTTGGAGAAGCGCATATCTGGATAAGCATGGTGTTCCTGGACTGCCTCTCTGAAGGCAGAGTGGTCCAGAAAAATACGTGAAGCTGACTCCCCCACTGGAGGAGCTGTGAGAAATAACCCACATTCTATAGATGGACGCTATAAGATTATTTACTATGGCGTCACAATCAGGTGTATCCAGATTGAGAGCGGTCTCAGGATCAGAATCCTGAGCCGCTACTTTCGCCTCATTACACAGCGAGTCCTTCTGTTAGGACCCTGATGAAACCGAGGCCGCTCATAGCGAGCCCACTTAGGCTGTCTGGGACTGACGTCCGTGCAGAGCCGTGACTCTGGGATGCGTGTGACATTCCCGGAGCTGTTAGTTATTCACACTGAGGGGGGCCATGGATCAATGATTCAACAGTGCCCATATTGTGAGAGACATGTCCGGACTGCTAGGCTTCTAGTATCATAGCCATAGTCTCAGAAAAACTGTCAGTAAATACTGCAGACACCGTCCTCATCCCCTGGCCATTAGTGCGTACAATGGGAGTCTATGTACCTGCCGGCCGTATAGCCGTACATGCTGTACCAGCTGTATAGAAAAACATGTGGTTCTGCACCTTTGTTTTACACAGAGAATATGCTGATAACTCCTCCGCATAATCCAGGAGGGTATATACAACGTGCGACCAAACAGTGCAATGTATATAGTACAAGCATATCTATAAGTGCACTTCTGCACTAGTGGGGTTAGCACCACAGGTGCTGCTTAACGCATGTTACAGCGATTGTGTGACTATCAGAATGCCAGGGTCTTCCACACTTGTCTCTGTATCGTACAGAAACTGACACTAATGGCTGCCGGTGTCCTTGTAGAGAAGGAAGCCGTGGGCGTGCCTGAGAAAGTGCGGGAATCCGGATTCACAGTGCACACAGTGAGAGGGGTGGAGTATGCAAAACATACTCCAGCTCTCAGCTCTGCTCTATGCAGCGTCACGCCCCTACCCTGACTGTCAGGGCTGTGGGCGGTAACGAAGGGAGACTAGGCCCAGAAGCCGGGGACTCGAGTTTACAGCGCGGCCGCCGTAAAAGCGCGGGCCGCGCTGAAGTCCCCGGCGCACCACAAGTGCCAGCCGCGCCGCAGTTCCAGCGGCCGGCGCGACCGATTCATAGAAGTGGCCAGCGTCCCGCCCCTCTCCTGACTGGCAGGTCTGGGGGCGGGAACGAACGGAAGCAGGCCGCAAAAGCCGGGGACTCTAGTTATCAGCGCGGCCGCCGTAAAAGCGCGGGCCGCGCTGAAGTCCCCGGCGCACCACAAGTGCCAGCCGCGCCGCTGCCAGCGGCCGGCGCGACCGATTCCTGGAAGTGGCCAGCGTCCCGCCCCTCTCCTGACTGGCAGGTCTGGGGGAGGGAACGAACGGAAGCAGGCCGCAAAAGCCGGGGACTCTAGTTATCAGCGCGGCCGCCGTAAAAGCGCAGGCCGCGCTGAAGTCCCCGGCGCACTACAAGTGCCAGCCGCGCCGCAGTCCCAGCGGCCGGCGCGACCAATTCCCATAAGTGAGCCTGCTTCAGCAAAGCTGAATGAGGCCATGGCACAGGCGCCGCAGCGCTGATGTCCCCCGGCGCACTACAACACCCAGCATGCTGCGGTGTGAGCGCCAAATGCACGGGGACACAGAGTACCTTGAGGAAGCAGGGCCATGTCCCTGATGTACTCCGCTCCATCCAGCATCTTCTCCAGGGGCTGTAGATGGAGCACGGTCTCAGTGCCTGGAGACCGGTAAATCCCACTTCACCCAGAGCCCTGTAAAAAGGGATGGGGAAGGAATCAGCATGTGGGCTCCTGCCGCCGTACCCGCAATGGGTACCTCAACCTTACAAACACCTCCGACATACAGTGGGGTGAGAAGGGAGCATGCTGGGGACACTATATGTGTCCTCTTTTCTTCCATCCGACATAGTCAGCAGCTGCTGCTGACTAAAAAGTGGAGCTATGCGTGGATGTGTTGCCTCCTTCGCACAAAGCACAAAACTGGTGAGCCAGTGATCCCACTGGGGGTGTATAGCCAGAAGGGGAGGGGCCTTACACTTTTAAGTGTAATACTTTGTGTGGCCTCCAGAGGCAATAGCTATACACCAATTGTCTGGGTCTCCCAATGGAGCGACAAAGAAAAAATGATTTTGCATCACTATATTCTGACAGCTATGGATTTTTTACTTTTCCACAGACATGCTTGGTTTTTTATGTGGGGTGAGATGACCTTTTCTGGGATACCATATTCATTTATATTTGACTTTTTGTTTGCGTTTTATTCCACTTTTATCAGGCGGTTTGATGAAAAAGCCTAATTTTTGCCATGTTTTAGGTGCTCCCTGAAGGTGGTAACTAGGATGACAGATTTATAGATTGGGGGGTTCAGAAACGGCAAAAATATGTGTACTGTTTTTAGTTTATTTTTGTTTTTACCTAAATGTACGTGCTCATTGGTATAATGCTTTTTTGTTCTTTATTTGGGGATATTTAAAAAAAAAAAAAATTTTGTATATAATATTATATATTACACACACACACACACACAGATATATATATATATACAGTGTCTACAAGTAGTATTCAACCCCCTGCAGATTTAGCAGGTTTACACTTTCGGAATTAACTTGGCATTGTGACATTTGGACTGTAGATCAGCCTGGAAGTGTGAAATGCAGCAAAAAAGAATGTTATTTCTTTTTTTATTTTTTTTTAAAAATTGTGAAATGTTTATTCAGAGGGTCATTTATTATTCAACCCCTCAAACCACAAGAATTCTGTTTGGTTCCCCTAAAGTATTAAGAAGTATTTCAGGCACAAAGAACAATGAGCTTCACATGTTTGGATTAATTATCTCTTTTTCCAGCCTTTTCTGACTAATTAAGACCCTCCCCAAACTTGTGAACAGCACTCATACTTGGTCAACATGGGAAAGACAAAGGAGCATTCCAAGGCCATCAGAGACAAGATCATGGAGGGTCACAAGGCTGGCAAGGGGTACAAAACCCTTTCCAAGGAGTTGGGCCTACCTGTCTCCACTGAGCATCATCCTGAAGTGGAAGGCTTATGGAACTACTGTTAGCCTTCCATGGCCTGGACCGCCTTTGAAAGATTCCACCCGTGCCGAGGCCAGGCTTGTCCGAAGAGTCAAGGCTAACCCAAAGACAACAAGGAAGGAGCTCCGGGAAGATCTCATGGCAGTGGGGACATTGGTTTCAGTCAATACCATAAGTAACGTACTCCACCGCAATGGTCTCCGTTCCAGACGAGCCCGTAAGGTACCTTTACTTTCAAAGCGTCATGTCAAGGCTCGTCTACAGTTTGCTCATGATCACTTGGAGGACTCTGAGACAGACTGGTTCAAGGTTCTCTGGTCTGATGAGACCAAGATCGAGATCTTTGGTGCCAACCACACACGTGACGTTTGGAGACTGGATGGCACTGCATACAACCCCAAGAATACCATCCCTACAGTCAAGCATGGTGGTGGCAGCATCATGCTGTGGGGCTGTTTCTCAGCCAAGGGGCCTGGCCATCTGGTCCGCATCCATGGGAAGATGGATAGCACGGCCTACCTGGAGATTTTGGCCAAGAACCTCCGCTCCTACATCAAGGATCTTAAGATGGGTCGTCATTTCATCTTCCAACAAGACAACGACCCAAAGCACACAGCCAAGAAAACCAAGGCCTGGTTCAAGAGGGAAAAAATCAAGGTGTTGCAGTTGGCTAGTCAGTCTCCTGACCTTAACCCAATAGAAAACTTGTGGAAGGAGCTCAAGATTAAAGTCCACATGAGACACCCAAAGAACCTAGATAACTTGGAGAAGATCTGCATGGAGGAGTGGGCCAAGATAACTCCAGAGACCTGTGCCGGCCTGATCAGGTCTTATAAAAGACGATTATTAGCTGTAATTGCAAACAAGGGTTATTCCACAAAATATTAAACCTAGGGGTTGAATAATAATTGACCCACACTTTTATGTTGAAAATGTATTAAAAGTTAACTGAGCAACATAACTTGTTGGTTTGTAAGATTTATGCATCTGTTAATAAATCCTGCTCTTGTTTGAAGTTTGCAGGCTCTAACTTATTTGCATCTTATCAAACCTGCTAAATCTGCAGGGGGTTGAAGACTACTTGTAGGCACTGTATGTGCCTATCTATCTATCTATCTATCTATCTATCTATCTATATATATATAGATATGGCATGGCAATGGCCTATCTATCTATCTATATATATATATATAGATATGGCAATGCAATACACCTGTCATCTTTACACTGATAGAACGCCTCTTACACCAAGCGCTTGGCATAGTCTAACAGGCCACCGTAGCCAGTTAACCTGGAGGTCGTCTTTTGACCTTGGCTTGCCATGGCAGTGATGAGGACCCCATGATCACGTCAGGGAGGTCCCGATTAGGTGGGAAGTGGGAGAAGGAGCCAACTTTAAAGGGCACTGAGAAAATTGTTTATGATTATCACATCACAATTCTCACGCACGCGTACTATATATTTACACCATTTAATGGGCTCATCTATGGACATTAACTGCACAAATACCCGTATCCACGGATGACTATCAAAAATGGCAAATTAAAAATGCGAATGGAGGAGGACAGAGGACGGGTATAGGACAGAGTAGGAATCCATGCAATGTAACTGTATAATACAAAGTCACTTTCCTAGGGGTGCACATCAATAACTCAAAACATAGAGGTTAGATGGGAAATACCTTGGTAATTTAGCACGACGCAAAGCCTGCTCTACATCCATGTCCTCGCTGTCGTAATCCACGAGAATTAGACTAAACTGGTCATCATGAGTCCGGAGATACAGAAACTCCAGGTCATTGATCAGCTGTTGGACCCAACGGGCCTGGTTCTTAACTGCCAGATCAGAAAGCAAAAACACAAAGATGAGAAATGAGGTCATAAATAGATACTGAGGTTTAGGAAGCTCTGGACAGATCTTACTTTATAAACACAATGTCAGACATTTTACACTCCCTCCATTCATCTGGACAATATGATGTATTCACACACAGCAGATGAGGTGCGGGTAAAACAAAATAATAAACAAAAAAATCCCACATGCATTTAAGCCCCCCATTTGTGGCTTCGGCAACAGCGTAATATGTATGGGGGTCTCTGACAGAACACGTCAGGGGAGATAAGGATCCAGGATGTCCATTTTCCAACTGCAGATCCTTTTGCTCTCGGCGAGATAACCCACCCCAGGAATCGGTCAGCATCTGAGTCTTAAAGAACACAGGAGCGCTCAGCAGGGTGAGCACTCATGTGTATGCGAGTGTGGGACAAGATAGCTGTCGGGTGAATGATTAGCCGAACCATTGTTCCAATGACAGCCATGAGTTGGACCGTGGCTGGGAGTATGTACCGCATTTTTCGCATTATAAGACGTACTTTTGTTCCCCCAAATTTTGGGGGAAAGTAGGGGCTGAGTCTTATAATCCGAATATACGGATTATATACTGCAGGGCCCAGGGGTGGTGGGGGCAGCTCTGGAGCGGTGCTTGGGGCTGAGGCAGGCTGGTGGAGGCTGCAGGAGGCAGCGGGAGATCTCCTGCTCCCGCTCATATAATATGCACTGCCGCTGTCCATCACAGTGGTGCTGAAACCGCATCGCGGTGATGGGCTGGGGGAGCAGCGCATATTATATGTGCCTGCACCCCCCTTTGATGGCACATGCCCCCCCTCCCTTGTGTTAGATATGGCCCCCATGCTGCTGCCCATCCTAAAATAAGAAAGCTTTACTTACTGCCTCCCCGGTCTCCCTGCTGCCGCTGTGATCAGGCACGCAGAGATGATGTCACTCTGCTGTGCCGATAACATGACCGGCACCGAGAAGCAGCAAGTGCAGGAGCTCAGCGGCACGGAGGGAGACACCGGGAGGACAGCGCTGGAGAAGGTAAGTAAAGATTGTTTTATTTTACCATGGGCAGCAGCATGGGGGCCATATCAAACACAGGGGGACGTGTGCCATCCATAGGGGGCCATGGGCAGCACAAGGGGACGTGTGCCATCCATTGTGGGCCATGGGCAGCACAGGGGGATGTGTGCCATCCATAGGGGGTCATGGCCAGCACAGGGGGATGTGTGCCATCCATAGGAGACCTGTGCCAGCTGTAGGAGACTTGTGCCAGCAGTAGGAGACTTGTGCCAGCAATAGGGGACGTGTGCCAGCAATAGGGGACGTGTGCCAGCAATAGGGGACGTGTGCCAGCAATAGGGGACGTGTGCCAGCAATAGGGGACGTGTGCCAGCAATAGGGCAATGTGCCAGCAATAGGGGACGTGTGCCAGCACAGGGGGTCGTATGCCAGCACAGGGGGACGTATGCCAGCACAGGGGGACGTATGCCGGGGACGTGAGCCAGCACAGGGGGACGTGTGCCATAAATAGGAAACATGTGCCATCAATAGGAGACATGTGGCATCACTGGGGGACGTGTGCCAACACAAGGGTGCTATATTCAATATAAGGGGGCCATATCCAGATTAAGGGGGCTAATTTTAGGATGGGGGGCTATGAGGGACATATAGCCTATATGATTTGTTAGACGGACACTGGCATTATAAGACGGATCCCATTTAACATTACAAAAAAAAATTCTCTTTTCCTTCACCAAATTTGGGGGTGCGTCTTATAATCAGGTGCGTCTTATAAAGCGAAAAATACGGTATATCAAAAACTTGTGGTCACATGAATGAACAGTCTAGCCGCCAACATCGGAGAATGCTTATAGAAGGCACTGAGATGAATCGCAAGTCTGCAGTCACATAGAGTGACTACAGACATTCGTGCCAAACCTAGTTGACCCCTTAAAAAGGAACCTGTCATCAGGGTTGCCATAATTAGGGTATGGGCACAGGGAGTTTTCTTAGAAATTTTTGTAGAAGAAATTGAGTGGAAACTAGAGATGAGCAAACCCGCGGTTCGGTGTTCGGACCAAACACAGACTTTTCTAAAAAGACAGAGTCCAGGTTCGGAGTTTTGGTGCTTTACGTATGCAAACTAGAGCTGAGCGAACCCGAGGTTAGGTGTTTGTACAAAACACAGACTTTACAAAGTTTGGGTTCAGGAGTTTAGGTGCTTTATTTTATGCAAACCACTTGCATGAGCATCGCTGTGCTCGGGTACGCTCAGTACTCGACCCAGTGCGAGCCGCTTGCATTGTTTGAAAGGCTCACACTGGAGGTATCAACAGCATGATTGGATGTAGTGTGCACCAAACAAAAAAATAATAAAAATATGGAAAAAACCCACTCACCCTCCTCAGATGTGATCTGTTTATGGCTGCCTGCATCTGGGCAGATATCCGAACTGCCCAATTAGTGACTTCCATTTGGTTTCAGGTAAAGTCCGGGTCCCAAACCGAACTTTATCTAAAGTTCAGCTGAAGCCGCCAAACAGCACTTCCACGGGTCTACTCATCTCTATTGGAAACCTCTCCAAAAACTCGGAAGT
Organism: Anomaloglossus baeobatrachus; assembly: GCF_048569485.1. Classification (NCBI taxonomy): domain Eukaryota; kingdom Metazoa; phylum Chordata; class Amphibia; order Anura; family Aromobatidae; genus Anomaloglossus; species Anomaloglossus baeobatrachus. Next base: position 67,205,314 of record NC_134362.1, on the reverse strand, counting down.
TTGCATTTCAAAAACTCACCTAAAACACTCTGTATTAACGTACCCTTGAGCTTCTGATAGCACATTATGTGCAGATCTCAATCGCTGCTCTCCTGTATGGTATTCGGCACTGTGTGATCAAAGGGTGTGCACAGACCAACCTTCTGCAGTGAGATCGCGAACATGGCCTCTCTACCTCTGATTAATTGGGGCCAAGTTAGTGATCTCCCAGCAGATGCGGAGGTTGGTCGTACACACCTAATGGACCACAGGGCACTGAGCACCACGCGAGAGAGCACTGAATCAAGATCATTTTTAAAGGTAAGCCGAGTTGCAGTAATGAACAGAACAGATTCTTTGGATGCTAAATTGGGAAGGACATAATGTGCTGCCAGCAATTTAATAACGGGAAAGTAGAAGTAGCATAAACAGACCAAAAACCTAAAAGTAACCCTGGTCCTCAAGTCAGGAGTTGCAATATGAGACATCAGTGTACAATATGAAGAATCCCTTTAATCAAAAGGTTATTCTTAAAACAGATCATGTACATGGAAACTCCTGTCCCGTAAACCTGGGATTTTCCATTTGGAAACTAGCACCATCCGCTGTAAAAGAAATGACGTGAGACCCATTACTAGAACAAAGAATACAGCATACTCTGCACTCTGCCTCCCTACTGACCCGTTTTACGATCCATGAGCGACTCACTGCTTAGAAACACAGAAAATAAAACAGCAGAAAATGTGGTATCTGGCCGTGATGTGAAATCCCTGCATTCTCCACACTGCTTCAACATATTCAGGCTGTACCGCTGACTTACATCATTACCTCACAAAGCAATATTGTGGTGCAGAACCACAACTTGTGCAACAATTAAACCAAAGTGGTTGCAGCTACTTCTGCAAAATGCTACATGACTTTTTTTTATGAGCTCATGGTAATGTCTAAAAAGATGCTTAAAAAAAAATAAACAAAAAGAGAAATTTTGATAATGCATGTAAGAGGAATGAGAACTCACCAGGCACTACGAAGTGCACCGTGGCACGAGGATTCCAGCTCAAACTAACGGGTCGGCACAAGATTGGTTTAGTGTAAATGGAAGGACTTGGGGAAACTTCAGGAGGTTCTGCAGGCGGGCTCTCATCACTGTCCCCGCCGGCACCGCGGTGCAGTAAGAGATACACGTACTCGGCCAGTCTAACTTTTTTACGCCCTCGTTCTTCCAGCTCTAGTTCCATGAGGTATCTGTTGCCCCTTGCAGAGTCACGGCGCTTCTCCAGATTGATTATACGAAGTAAAGTGTAAATGCTAAAAAACGTAATAATAAAAGAAAATAGACATGTAAAAAAAAAAGAAATTCGTACATGGGTGAGAGTTAGAAGATAGCCTATATGGGTGAGAGTTAGAGAATAGCCTAAATGGGTGAGAGTTAGAAGATAGCCTATATGGGTGAAAGTTAGAGAATAGCCTATATGGGTGAAAGTTAGAAGATAGCCTACAGACAATACATACAAGCTTTGGTACATTGAAGACTATTAAACAATTCTCTCACCCTCCATTCTTCTCATTGAGCTTTTCCATGTACTGAGCCACCACATCCACAGTTTCCGCTTCAGAAAGCTGCAGGTTACCACTCACATTGCAGCGAAGATCATTCCAGTCTGACCTTAACATTTCAAAGTCTACGTTTCCTACACTAAACGTTCGTTGCCAATTAATGGCATCCTCTGGCCAGGTTTGCCGAGGCTCTGTATCCTCATAGCTGTAATCCTGTAATTCTTCTGCTGGGGCTTCTGAAGACAAGACAAGCGAGGGAGGGCCACCAGGAAGACTAGGTGAGGTAGGGAGGGATATTCTTGGGATTTCAGTTTGACCTTCCCAACTGAAAAGTCCGAGCTCTGAGGTATCAGGTGGAGTCCAGGGTTTAGATAATCTTGCCCCATGTGAGACTTTTGGAGGTGTAGGGAAATGACGGTGTTCATGAACTCTAGAGGTTCTTCGTGGTTTAGGCTTCGGTAACAACATCCCAGGGAAGACTGGACCTCGAGACTTTTTAACTCCAGAGAGGAGTCGTGTCACGTAGACTTTATCTGATTCTTGTTTATTGGAGTTCTTCGAGTTTTGTTTTACATTCTCTGCTTTTGTGGTGACCTCTGTTTTGCTTTCTTCACTTGGTCCAACTTTTACATTGTCCTGCTTTTCGTTCTCTTTTTCCAACTTCCCACGTTTATTTCTCGCCATGGATTTTTCGCCCTGCCTCCGAGTTTCTGACCCTCCTCTGACTCTTGCGTTACTGTCTGAATTTTTTCCCTTTGTCCTATGATCAATATGATTTCGTTCTCTAGTTCTTAAAGCAGATTTTCCTCCAGTGGGTTGCTCATCAATTTCTTGCCCACCAAGCAATGGCATCAGGCGTTTCCTACTTCCCCGGCGAGCAGAAGGTGGGCTTTCCCTAGGTGCCCATAAGAGGGATCTGAGAGAAGACCTTGTGCTATAATATATTACAGGCATAGATTCCAGTGAATTATTATAATGGATGTTGGTCTGCTGAGGAACCGCGGGGGCAGATGACATGGCAGCAGTCACCATCTCTTCTGGAATATTTTTCTTCAAAGTGCGAGGCAGCAACGAGTCATCATCATCCTCATCTTCATCCATGAAATCTAAAGGGGAAAAAAAGTTATGCACTCAGACAAGGTTTAATGAGTTAAAAAAAACAAAAAACCCCACCATATTTTGGAATATAAAGAATACAAATCTAGTGATTGGCTTAAGATGGGTAAAACATTCTCAAATTACCAATATACAGTCATCTCCTCTGAAAATTCGATCTGCTATTGTCAGTTGTCTCTGAGGTAGAGGGATAAAACTAGCTAGTATGAGGGATTCCAGTCTCTATGAAACATGCTCATGAGCGTAGCAACATGGAGGACCTTATACAGCAGTACTGAGCAGTGCAGCTGTGAATCCACCTGTGGGGTAAGCTAAAACTCTAGGAAGAAGCAGCAGCAGCATGGAGGACCTTATACAGCAGTATAGCTGTGAATCCACCTGTGGGGTAAGCTAAAACTGCAGAAAGAAGCAGCAGCAGCATGGAGGACTTTTTACAGTAGTATAGCTGTGAATCTACCTGTGGGGTAAGCTAAAACTGCAGAAAGAAGCAGCAGCAGCAGCATGGAGGACCTTATACAGCAGTATAGCTGTGAATCCACCTGTGGGGTAAGCTAAAACTGCAGAAAGAAGCAGCAGCAGCATGGAGGACTTTATACAGCAGTACTGAGCAGCGCAGCTGTGAATCCACCTATGGAGTAAGATAAAACTCTAGAAAGCAGCAGCACCATCTCTGTGGCCGTTTTGCTCTCACTAACTCTGCTCCCTCTTTTCCTCACTCCCCTTTCCATAGACTTATTCAGCAAGACAGATTTTTAAAGGGAACCTGTTACCAGTTATTTGCCCTATAAGCTGCAGCCACCACCAATGGGCTCTTATATACAGCATTCTAACATGCTGTATATAAGAGCCCAGACCGCTGGGTATAACATAAAAAACACTTTATAATACTCATCTAGAAGGTTGCTCCGGTGCACAACGGTCGGATTGGTGGCGCCGTTCTCCGGGACCAACGCCTCCCCTTTCGGCCATCTTTGTATTCCTTATTCTGAAGCCACGGGGCAGGACGCGTCCTACATCATGCACACAGGCCGGCATTGAGGTCCTGTGCAGGCGCACTACAATAAATTGATCTGCCTTGAGCAGGGCAGAGCAAAGTGCGCCTCCGCAGGACCTCACTGCCAGAGCGTGTATGACGTAGTTGCGTCATGCCCCGTGGCTTGAGAATAAGGAAGACCAAGATGGCGGAAAGAGGAGGCGCCAGTCCCGGAGAACGGTGCCACCCATCCAACCGTTTTGCACCAGAGCAACCTTCTCTGCCACTCCCCGATAGTGGGAACCTCTATGGACCTCCAATGCCTAGGAATGACCGCTCGGGCTGCTATCAAGCAAAATCGTAAAAGGCTCCTCTTTTGCTGCCCTACCGAGCCGGGTAGAATATCAATGCTCGTTATACTTTGATTTCTATGCAACGATTCCTTGTATTTGAAAATTATTAGTATGATCTTTCATCCCTGTACAATTTGCATATTCTTGGCAGCACAACGCTGGTTTACTTGAAGTGATGTGTTGCTGACCATCGATGTTCTAGACCAGTGGTTCCCAAACTCCAGTCCTCATGGCCCCCAACAGGTCATGTTTTCAGGATTTCCTTAGCATTGAACAGGTGATGGAATCATTATCGAGGCATCACCTGTGCTATATCAAGGAAATCCTGAAAACATGACCTGTTGGGGGTCGTGAGGACTGACGTTTGGGAACCACTGCTCTAGACCAACACAAAAGATGTGAGCGATAAGAGTAAAGGGGGCTTTACACGGTAACGATATCGCTATCGTGCGTACCCGCCCCCATTGTTTGTGCAACACGGGCATATTGCTGCCCGTCGCGCACAAAATCGCGCTCCCCCGTCACACGGCTTACCTGCCCTGCGACGTCGCTATGGCCGGCGATCTGCCTCCTTTCTAAGGGGACGGGTCGTGCGGTGTCACAGCTACGTCACATGGCAGCCGTCCAATAGAAGCGGAGGGGCGGAGATGAGCAGGATGTAAACATCCCGCCCGCCTCCTTCCTTCCGCATAGCCGGTGGAGGACAGGTAAGGAGATGTTCCTCGCTCCTGCGGTGTCACACACAGAGATGTGTGCTGCCGCAGGAACGAGGAACAACATCGCTAATGAGAGGTGAACGATTTTTGGTTTTAGGACGACCTCTCCACGGCAAACGATTTTTGCCACTTTTGCGATCGGTTTAGGTCGCACATAACTGTTACATGCTGCGATAACGTTAATGACGCCGGATGTGTGTCACTAACGATGTGACCCAGACGATATTTCATTAACGATATCGTAGGTTGTAAAGCCCCCTTTAGTGTTTTGCTGTTTGTCAGCTCATCGCTGGCAAGAATATTGGGGATAAGAATCAGGAACAAAAGTTTCTATAACATCTAATTCAGCCATTCATTGGCATCAGTCACTGAGCTTGTGACGACGGCAGGGTTTTCAACTTTTTCTATATACTCTCCTACATACTATGCAGACATACTCTCTTACATGCCTCCATACTGACTTGTGACCACCTTAAAGTTTAGTTCAGCTTTGATGTGGTCATAAATCAGGCTAAAGGGGCCTTCTCTGAGGATTCTTCTTTACAGTGGACTGAGCTTTATTTTGGATACAGTGCTCCAAATCCTCTACACGGATGTAGTCATGTCAGCTGCGAGCATTAGCCACCAGAGGGAGCGTCTCAACTACCGTCAATTCAATAGTAAAAAGGCCTTTTTACAAGGGCAGATGACTGGCAGAACAAATTGCTTATTGGAAGGCTTGTTCCTTATCAATGTACTATGTTCCCCATTGATTTGTATGGCCGCGGATTCCGGATCGGATCCGGACTTCGGCGGCAACCTGATCCGGATCCGCCGGACCCGGATTATGACCAATCCGCTCAACTCTAGTCTTTACACAAACGGTGGCATCAATTTCCATAATATCACATCCACTTTGCTTTAACTGTTAATTGCAGCATATTTTCTGTACAAAAAAATGCAATGTAAAAATGCAATATATACTCTATATGGGAACACGGCCTAAACCATATACAACACCCAAAAACACCAGAACGTTAAATATGACGCACTATAAAGGAGATCCAGCAAATAAGTCAACTTAGAAGAAAATGATTCAAAAATGGACCCATAATTCATAAAAATAGGAACAATTGCATATAAAGTTGTGTTATGAAAATTACACAGGAAAATAAATGTCCATGTGTAGCAATGGTTTCCCAATCTGCCCCCCCCCACCCCCCGCCTAATGCAGAAAGTAGTACAAAATAATGATACAGGAAAATATTAAAATGATCTATTCTACAAGTTTTACAAGAACCATGATCCATCATGTGGAATAAAGATACTAGCCCAACTTTATCAAGTTGTTTATGCCAAATTTGTTGCAAATTAAACCCTCCCCCCAAAAAAACAAAAAAAACCCCTGCAAATTGCACAAAATATTTTACATTTGCTTCTTGATTACCACAAGTTGAAAAGCACCCACCCATGGTGCGTATGGGCGAAAAGAAGGGAATTTTGTTACTTACCGTAAATTCCTTTTCTTCTAGCTCTTATTGGGAGACCCAGACGATTGATTGGGGTATAGCTACTGCCTCCGGAGGCCACACAAAGCACTACACTAAAAAGTGCAAGGCCCCTCCCCTTCTGGCTATACCCCCCCGTGGTACCACGGGTTCTCCAGTTTTAGTGCCAAAGCAAGAAGGAGGAAAGCCAATAACTGGTTTAAACAAATTAACTCCGAGTAACATCGGAGAACTGAAAAACCGTTCAACATGAACAACATGTGTACCCGCAAACAACAAAAACATCCCGAAGGACAACAGGGCGGGTGCTGGGTCTCCCAATAAGAGCTAGAAGAAAAGGAATTTACGGTAAGTAACAAAATTCCCTTCTTCTTCAGCGCTCTATTGGGAGACCCAGACGATTGGGACGTCCAAAAGCTGTCCCTGGGTGGGTAAAGAAATACCTCATGTTAGGGCTGCAAAACAGCCCTCCCCTACGGGGGTGTCACTGCCGCCTGCAGGACTCTTCTACCTAAGCTGGCATCCGCCGAAGCATAGGTATGCACCTGATAATGCTTGGTGAAAGTGTGCAGACTGGACCAGGTAGCTGCCTGGTACACTTGTTGAGCCGAAGCCTGGTGTCGTAATGCCCAGGACGCACCCACGGCTCTGGTTGAGTGGGCTTTTAGCCCTGAAGGAACCGGAAGCCCCGCAGAACGGTAGGCCTCTAGAATTGGTTCTTTGATCCATCGAGCCAGGGTGGCTTTAGAAGCCTGCAACCCCTTGCGCGGACCAGCGACAAGGACAAAAAGTGCATCGGAACGGCGCATGGGCGCCGTGCGGGAAATGTAGAGTCTGAGTGCTCTCACCAGATCTAACAAACGTAAGTCCTTTTCATACCGGTGAACCGGATGAGGACAAAAGGAAGGCAAGGATATATCCTGATCAAGACGAAATGAGGATACGACCTTAGGGAGAAACTCCGGAATGGGGCGCAGCACTACCTTGTCCTGGTGGAACACCAGGAAGGGAGCCTTGGATGACAGAGCTGCCAGCTCAGACACTCGCCGAAGCGATGTGATCGCAACGAGAAACGCCACCTTCTGTGACAGGCGAGAAAGGAAACTTCCTTCAGAGGCTCGAAAGGCGGCTTCTGGAGAGCAACTAATACCCTGTTGAGATCCCATGGATCTAACGGCCGCTTGTACGGGGGTACGATATGACAGACCCCCTGTAGGAACGTGCGCACCTTAGAAAGACGTGCTAGACGCTTCTGAAAAAACACGGATAGTGCCGAGACTTCCCCCTTAAGGAAGCCGAGCGACAAGCCCTTTTCTAACCCCGATTGCAGGAAGGAAAGAAAAGTAGGCAATGCAAATGGCCAGGGAGACACTCCCTGAGCCGAGCACCAGGTTAAGAAAATCTTCCACGTTCTGTGGTAGATCTTAGCAGAGGTGGACTTCCTAGCCTGTTTCATGGTGGCAACGACCCCTTGGGATAATCCTGAAGACGCTAGGATCCAGGACTCAATGGCCACACAGTCAGGTTCAGGGCCGCAGAATTCCGATGGAAAAACGGCCCTTGGGACAGTAAGTCTGGCCAGCCTGGTAGTGACCACGGTCGGCCGACCGTGAGATGCCACAGATCCGGGTACCACGATCTCCTCGGCCAGTCTGGGGCGACGAGTATGACGCGGCTGCAATCGGATCTGATTTTTTGCGCAGTACTCTGGGCAAGAGTGCCAGAGGTGGAAACACATATGTGAGCCGGAACTGCGACCAATCTTGCACTAAGGCGTCTGCCGCCAGAGCTCTGTGATCGCGCGATCGTGCCATAAATGCCGGGACCTTGTTGTTGTGCCGAGACGCCATTAGGTCGACGTCCGGCACCCCCCAGCGGCGACAGATTTCCTGAAACACGTCCGGGTGAAGGGACCATTCCCCTGCGTCCATACCCTGGCGACTGAGGAAGTCTGCTTCCCAGTTTTCCACGCCCGGGATGTGAACTGCGGATATGGTGGATGCTGTGTCCTCCACCCACATGAGGATTCGCCGGACTTCCTGGAAGGCTTGCAGACTGCGCGTCCCTCCTTGGTGGTTGATGTATGCCACCGCTGTGGAGTTGTCCGACTGGATTCGGATCTGCTCTCTTTCTAGCCACTGCTGGAAAGCTAGTAGGGTAAGATACCCTGCCCCGATTTCCAGAACATTGATCTGAAGGGTGGACTCCTGCTGAGTCCACGTCCCCTGAGCCCTGTGGCGGAGACAAACTGCTCCCCACCCTGACAGACTCGTATCTGTCGTGACCACTGCCCAGGATGGGGGTAGGAAGGATCTTCACTGTGACAATGAGGTGGGAATAAGCCACCATTGCAGAGAGTCCTTGGCCGTCTGGGAAAGGGAGACTTTCCTGTCCAGGGAGGTTGACTGCCCGTCCCATTGGCGGAGAATGTCCCCTTGCAGTTGGCGCAGATGAAACTGCGCAAAGGGAACTGCCTCCATGACTGCCACCATCTTCCCTAGGAAGTGCATGAGGCGCCTTAAGGGGTGCGACTGGCCTTGAAGGAGAGACTGCACCTCTGTTTGCAGTGAACGCTGCTTGTTCAGCGGAAGCTTCACTATCGCTGATAGAGTGTGAACTCCATGCCGAGATACGTTAGTGATTGAGTCGGTGACCGATTTGACCTTGCCAAATTGATGATCCACCCGAAAGTCTGGAGAGTCTCCAGCGTAACATTCAGGCTGCGTTGTCATGCCTCGAGGGAGGGTGCTTTGACGAGTAGATCGTCCAAGTAAGGGATCACCGGGTGTCCCTGAGAGTGCCAGACTGCTACCACTGCCGCCATGACCTTGGTGAACACCCGTGGGGCTGTCGCCAGACCGAATGGCAGAGCTACGAACTGAAGATGGTCGTCTCCTATCACAAAACGTAGAAAACGTTGGTGCTCCGTAGCAATTGGCACGTGGAGATAGGCATCTTTGATGTCTGTTGAGGCAAGGAAGTCTCCTCGAGACATTGAGGTAATGACGGATCGGAGGGATTCCATCCGGAACCGCCTGGCGTTCGCATGCTTATTGAGCAGTTTTAGGTCCAGAACAGGACGGAAGGAGCCGTCCTTTTTTGGAGCCACAAAGAGATTGGAGTACAAACCCTCGCCCTCGTTCCTGAGGGGGGACAGGGATCACCACTCCTTCTGCTCTTAGAGCGTCCACCGCCTGCAGCAGGGCATCTGCTCGGTGGGGAGGTGGGGCCGTTCTGAAGAATGGAGTCGGAGGACGAGAACAGAACACTGTCCTGTGCACGTGAGCACAATGTCCGTCACCCACCGGTCTGTGACCTGTGGCAGCTAAATGTCGCCAAAGGCGGGGGAGTCTGCCATCAACCGCGGATGCGGAGAGAGAGAGAGAGAGCTGAGAGTCATGAGGAGACCGCCTTGGTAGCGGTTCCTCCGGCTGCCTTCCTTGGGCGTGATTGAGCCCGGCCGGAATCTGAGCCCGTCTGAGGTTTTGTAGCCCTTTTGCACGAGGACAATTGGGACCTGCCCGAGCTTGGGAAGGACCGAAACCTCGACTGTACTTTTAGGACAGCATTAATAGGGTAAGTCGCAGTGCAGACATTGCGGAGTTACGGACGCCTCTGCGGTACAGATGTACATGTGCTCAAGGCCAGCTGCGCAAGAACAGCTGAAAAGGTTAGGTTGCCTATACGGCTGTGAATGCCGGAGCAACCGACACGCCGATAGCCTCCTAGACAGATTTCAACCAGAGTCCATCTGTCTGTGAATGGCATCTTTAAGTGAAGCCCCATCTCCAGTGCAACTATGGCTCTAGACGCAAGCCTGGAGATTGGAGAATCCACCTTTGGACCCTGGGTCCAGCGCTTGACCACGTCAGGGGAAAAGGGATAACGTGTATCTTAAAAACGTTTGGAGAAGACGCTTATCTGGTAAGCGTGGTGTTTCTGGACTGCTTCTCTGAAGTCAGCGTGGCCAGAAAAATACTCAATATCCGTTTGAGATACTGAAAAGGGACTTCTCCTGCTGTGAAGCTGACTCCTCCACTGGGGGAGCTGAGGGAGAAAGATCCAACCTTCCATTGATGGACGCTATAGGATCATTCCGCATGGCGTTACCATCCGGTGTATCCGGATTGATAGCGATGTCAGGATCAAAGTCCTGGAGAGCTGCCTTATCATACAGAGAGTCCTCCTGGGACCTCCCCGTTCCAAATGAGGTTGGTCAGGAAGATTGCCCATGGCCTGTCTGGACTGCAAGTCTCTATCTTATGACAATATATCTGTCGAAACTGCAACTCCGTCCCTGTCCTTGGACAGGGATGACAGGTGGTTTCTTTGGCCACGACTAGTAGAGACCCCGGCAGACGAAGTGCTAGAGACCCCGGCAGACGAAGTGCTACAGGGGAGCATGCACACAATGGGACGGTGTCATGAACAGCATCCCATGTAGTAAAAACAGCACTGAAAATCTGTGTTGCTTTTTTGCCGCTGCCGACTAGCCATCTAGAAGTATATAGCCAAGATTGGTGACCGTACAGTGCAATGTATATCATACAAGCATAAAGTACAAATGAACACTGCAGCACAAGCAATACAAGCAGCATAGAAGCCTGTGCCCTGGCACCCCTGCTCTTCTGCTGCTGTAGACTAGTCATCTAGGGGAATATAGCCCAGAAGAGTGACCATACAGTGCAATGTATAGCATACAAGCACAAGTACAAATGCACACTGCAGCCCATGCAATACAAGCAGCATAGAAAAAAACCTGTGCCCCAGCACCCTTGGTTTTCTGCTCCTGTAGTCTAGCCATTCCAGGAGAATATAGCTAAGACTAGCGACTGTACAGTGCAGTGTATAGCATACAAGCATAAACACAAATGAACACTTCAGTACGTGCAATACAAGCAGCCTAGAAAGCCTGTGCCTTAGCACACCTGCTTTCCTGCTGCTGATGTGTCGCTCTCCAAGCGGGCATATAGCGACCTATGCAGTTAAAATACACATGTACACACTGCAGTATATATTGGGGTCAGCACTATGTGTGCCGCTTACCGCCCGCCTATAAGCGGGTGTATGGTCGCCACCGTCCTGCCTGGTTGCCGAAAGTCCGAGCTCGGACTGCAGTAATGGCTGCCGGCGTCTTCCCCAGCTCGTGTGAGGAGGGGCGGGCCGTGGGCGTGCCCCAAGTCAGAGCGGGAATCCGGCGTCCGACAGTGTGCAGTGAGAGGGCTGGAGCATGTAAATAAGGCTCCAGCCCTCGGCGCTGCTGATTGCTCAGCGTCTGTCCCCTTCCCTGAGTGACAGGGAGGGGGCGGGAACAAAGCGGCACTAGGCCGCAGAAGCCGGGGACTGGATTTATAAGCGCCGCCGCCGTAAAAGCGCGGTCGGCGCCCAGTCCCCGGCGAACTACAATTCCCAGCCGCGCCGCCGCTCCCGGAGCGTCCGGCGCGGTAGTTCCCAATACACAAAGTCACTCAGCAAAGCTGCAGTGACTGTAACCCTTTACTGTCCCCGGCGCACTAGCACACCCAGCAAGTCTGGAGTGTGCTGTGCCTGTGTGTACGGGGACACAGAGTACCTGTAATGGTGCAGGGCCATGTCCCTGAACGGTACTCCAGCTCCGTATCCAGCAGGTTCAAATGGGTCTGTGGATGGAGCCCGGCGTCAGAGCTTTGAGGCCGGCAGGATCCCACTTCCTCAGAGCCCCCCAGGGGGATGTGGAAGGAAAGCAGCATGTGGGCTCCAGCCTCCGTACCAGCAATAGGTACCTCAACCTTACAACACCATCAACGGGTGAGAAGGGAGCATGCTGGGGGCCCTATATGGGCCCTCTTTTCTTCCATCCGAAATAGTCAGCAGCTACTGCTGACTAAAATCTGTGGAGCTATGCATGGATGTCTGACCTCCTTCGCACAAAGCTTGAAAACTGGAGAACCCGTGATACCACGGGGGGGTATAGCCAGAAGGGGAGGGGCCTTGCACTTTTTAGTGTAGTGCTTTGTGTGGCCTCCGGAGGCAGTAGCTATACCCCAATCAATCGTCTGGGTCTCCCAATAGAGCGCTGAAGAAATAAACAGTTTTATCTGACTTTGTGCCAGAAAATATTGCACATTTAGACACAAATACTCACACAGGAGACGTAGAGTCCATTTTCTGACTTTAAAGAGGTTGTCCACTACTAGGACACAACTCCTTAAGATTCTATGTTTCCCCCAGGTAAAATAATAAAGCCTGTACTCACTCCTGTATCAATGCCCTTCCTTCCGGGCTTGCGGAGTCGGGGGTTGTGACGTCACGCAAGCTCCGTCCCCAATCAGCGCCAGCTTCCTTCTCCATGCCTTTGGACCAAACCGGCAATCAATAGGAAGTGAGCGCAGCCGCAGCACTCACTTCCTGTTGATTACCTTGTTTGGTCCGAAGGCGGAGAGACAGAAGCCAGTTCTGATTGGACGCAGGGCTCGATGACGACACAACCCCATGTGAGCCCCAGCACTGAGCCGCTGGAAGGGCGCCGGTACAGAAGGTGAGTACAGGCGTTATTATTTTACCTGGGAGAACCATAGAATCAAAAGGGCTTGTCCTAGTAGAGTACAAATACTTTAAGACTGGAATAAACATCTTAAGTCATATAATGTCTGTTAATAACTTTGCCTCAATTTACTCCAAAGATCTTTTATTTTTTTAATTCCTGATAAATCTGCCCATTATGTCTACCACGGGTGGTCATCTGATATATTAGTGCGGCCCTTTCTCCTCCATTAGTGGGCTGCACTACAGCCAATGTGTACCCACGTATATACAGAACACAGCTGGTCTTCTCGTCTGCGTTTTCTCCAGGTTTTTTTTGTTTTTTTTTTTACTTTGGCCAATAACAGGTCCAATTCTAGCGGAGGGGAAGAGAAAACTTGCAAAAGCAATCATCTGTGATCTGTTCTTGTGTTAAGCTAAACATCTGCGGAGTTAACACAAACTGAAGGTGCAGAGCTATAAACAAGCCCGTATATAGACACACAGCTTGTTTGGGCAGTCACCATAACAGACGCAGCATTTGGTGTACAGAAGCGCTGTGGCCCGGTCACTTACCAGCTCTGTGCCCTAATAATCTGGAATTGGGGATGATAGCAAAAATAAGATACCAACTGGGGAAACACAGCACACGCAGCACATGCAGCACCCCACCTCATCATTCCTAAAGACAAGCTCCCTGCCTGACGAGACATCTGTCCCTGTTGAAGATCATTGGATGTTCATGTAATTTTTCATTCATTTCATAAATTAAAAAGCAAAATCAAAATTAGAGGGTAAAACAAATCAGAATAAGGAATGCAGCAAAACAGCTTATATCTATTCTGCATAACAATGTCAGAGACTTTCATCTTTATGCACCATAACTACTGACCTTACCAGCTTAAGAAAACCCTTCTCCCCTAGATAAAATTTGTCTTAAAAAAAAAAAGAAAAGCAAACTACGGCATGTACTTACCCTCCCCAGGTCCAATGCTTCAACTCTGCTCCCCTTTGTTATTGTCTGCAGTACTAAAGTCACATTAACAGCGCTGCAGCCAATCAGCAACCTCAGTTGCTTTGTCCAAGGTGACAGCACGAGCTGCTCAGAGCCAGTGATTATCTGCAGCGCTGTTAATGTGCTGTGATCACCACAGACAATAAAAGACAATGGGAGCCGTGGAGGACACTCAGTGCTGCACCTGGGGCTAGTGAGTAAATTACAGGGTTTTTTTCGAAATAAACTAAAACCAGTGGTTTTTCGAAACCGGAAAACTCCTTGCATGGTATTCTTTGCTTTATTTATCACATTTTTCTCAGAGAGATCCCATGAAAATAAACTTATTAAAAAGCATCTGCATTCTTGGACCCCGATGATCATTTACCATTTGTAGGATAAGCAGGCAGTAAGTGTTCATTTTCCTTACAGCGCCACCACAGGGGACATAGAGCATTACACAGAGTAGGACTGGTTCTCTAGAGAGCTCTTGGTAACTATTCTCCACTCTTACAAGAGACAAAGATTCTTGACAAGGGACTCCCTTACCTATATTAACTCTATATTATCCTAATAGGGCACATGAAGAGGTTTTCAGAAGATTTTCATAAACAGGACAAGCTAATTAAAGGGTTTATCCATCACTTTATCAATGATCCTTAGGATAGGTCATCACTGTCTGATCAGCCTGAGTAGGACACTGCCGATCCGCTGTTGTCAGTATCAGTGGCGGTAGCTCAGTTTCAGAGCTGTCCTGTCGTCTGATAGTGGCGGCGGGGTACTGGACATCTGCCTCCTTTTGATTTGAATAGGAGGTGGATGTGCAACGGCCGCTATCAGAAGACGGAGCAGCTCCGGAACTGAGCATTTCCGGTTGCCTGCTACCGCCAACGGCACAGGGAACACCTGTTTGGCGGGGGTGCGGTGTGTCGGCCCCCAGCCAATCAGACACTGATGACCTATCCTAAGGAAAGACTGTCAATGTAAAAGTAATGGACAACCCCTTTAAAGTTATTTTTTCTTTAGACCCTTGCACTTTAAATTGGACTTGTCACGTGCCATAAATATATATCTTTTTGCCAGCTGAAAATGCCGCGGTTCTTCTGAAACCAAAGTGTTTTTTCTTTTGTTCCTGCGCTACTCCATTCCTGAAATATGGCCTCTTCTTCCCTATATGAAAATCGAGTCTTATTAGGCAAGTAGGCGTGGCCATTAATAATTTTTTTCAATTGCAATCTTATTCAGGACCATGCCCACATTGATTTAAAAAAAGAGAAAAAAAAGCAAAGCAGACTGGCTTTATACAGTGTGTCCACCCATATCCTGTCCACCGCCATTAACTTGAGAATGGCGGCAGCTATAGTCATAGAAGTAGTGTCTAGGTATAGTAAAGTAGCCATGTGCTACGCAATGAAACCACCTGTAGCACCACCTGGTGGAAAACAATGGAGTTAGCATTTTTATCTCGAAAACGGAACGAGATAGAGAAAGAAGGGAATTTTGTTTACTTACCGTAAATTCCTTTTCTTCTAGCTCCAATTGGGAGACCCAGACAATTGGGTGTATAGCTACTGCCTCCGGAGGCCACACAAAGCATTACACTTAAAAGTGTAAGGCCCCTCCCCTTCTGCCTATACACCCCCCGTGGGATCACGGGCTCCTCAGTTTTAGTGCAAAAGCAAGAAGGAGGAAAGCCAATAACTGGTTTAAGAACAAATTCAATCCGAAGGAACATCGGAGAACCGGAACCATTCAACATGAACAACATGTGTACCCGAAAAAACAAAAATCCCTAAGCAAACAGGGCGGGTGCTGGGTCTCCCAATTGGAGCTAGAAGAAAAGGAATTTACGGTAAGTAAACAAAATTCCCTTCTTCTTTGTCGCTCCTAATTGGGAGACCCAGACAATTGGGACGTCCAAAAGCAGTCCCTGGGTGGGTATAATAACCCCTCGTGATAGGACCGTAAAAACAGCCCTACCCTACAGGTGGGCCGTCGCCGCCTGAAGGACTTGTCTACCTAGGCTGGCGTCCGCCGAAGCGTAGGTATGCACCTGATAATGCTTGGTAAAAGTGTGCAGACTCGACCAGGTAGCCGCCTGGCACACCTGCTGAGCCGTAGCCTGGTGCCGTAATGCCCAGGACGCACCCACGGCTCTGGTAGAATGGGCCTTCAGCCCTGAGGGAACTGGAAGCCCAGCAGAACGGTAGGCTTCAAGAATTGGTTCCTTGATCCACCGAGCCAGGGTGGATTTGGAAGCTTGCGATCCTTTGCGCTGACCAGCGACAAGGACAAAGAGTGCATCCGAGCGGCGCAAGGGCGCCGTGCGGGAAATGTAGATTCTGAGTGCTCTCACCAGATCCAACAAATGCAAATCCTTTTCACATTGATGAACTGGATGAGGACACAAAGAAGGCAAGGAGATATCCTGATTGAGATGAAAGGGGGATACCACCTTAGGGAGAAACTCCGGAATCGGGCGCAGAACCACCTTGTCCTGGTGAATCACCAGGAAGGGAGATTTGCATGACAGCGCTGCTAGCTCGGACACTCTCCGAAGAGACGTGACCGCTACTAGAAAAGTCACTTTCTGTGAAAGGCGAGAAAGGGAAACATCCCTCATAGGTTCGAAAGGCGGCTTCTGAAGAGCAATGAGAACCCTGTTCAGATCCCAGGGCTCTAACGGCCGCTTGTAAGGAGGGACGATATGACAAACCCCTTGCAGGAACGTGCGTACCTGAGGGAGTCGTGCTAGGCGCTTCTGAAAAAATACAGATAGCGCTGAGACTTGTCCCTTGAGGGAGCTGGGCGACAAACCTTTTCCCAAACCGGATTGCAGGAAAGAAAGAAAAGTAGGCAATGCAAATGGCCAGGGAGAAACTCCCTGAGCAGAGCACCAAGATAAGAATATTTTCCACGTCCTGTGGTATATCTTGGCGGAGGTTGGTTTTCTAGCCTGTCTCATGGTGGCAATGACCTCTTGAGATAATCCTGAACACGCTAGGATCCAGGACTCAATGGCCACACAGTCAGGTTCAGGGCCGCAGAATTCTGATGGAAAAACGGCCCTTGAGACAGCAAGTCTGGTCGGTCTGGTAGTGCCCACGGTTGGCCTACCGCGAGGTGCCACAGATCCGGGTACCACGACCTCCTTGGCCAGTCTGGAGCGACGAGGATGGCGCGGCGGCAGTCGGACCTGATCTTGCGCAGTACTCTGGGCAACAGTGCCAGAGGTGGAAACACATAAGGAAGCCGGAACTGCGACCAATCTTGAACTAAGGCGTCTGCCGCCAGAGCTCGGTGATCGTGAGACCGTGCCATGAAAGCCGGGACCTTGTTGTTGTGCCGAGACGCCATTAGGTCGACGTCCGGCATCCCCCAGCGGCGACAGATCTCCTGAAACACGTCCGGGTGAAGGGACCATTCCCCTGCGTCCATACCCTGGCGACTGAGGAAGTCTGCTTCCCAGTTGTCCACGCCTGGGATGTGAACTGCGGATATGGTGGAAGCCGTGTCTTCCACCCACGTCAGAATCCGCCGGACTTCCTGGAAGGCTTGCCGACTGCGAGTTCCTCCTTGGTGGTTGATGTATGCCACCGCTGTGGAGTTGTCCGACTGAATTCGGATCTGCTTGCCTTCCAGCCACTGCTGGAAGGCTTGTAGGGCAAGATACACTGCCCTGATCTCCAGAACATTGATCTGAAGGGTGGACTCTTGCTGAGTCCACGTACCTTGAGCCCTGTGGTGGAGAAAGACTGCTCGCCACCCTGACAGACTCGCATCTGTCGTGACCACCGCCCAGGATGGGGGTAGGAAGGATTTCCCTTTCGACAATGAGGTGGGAAGCAGCCACCATCGAAGAGAATCCTTGGTCGCCTGAGAAAGGGAGACGTGCCTGTCGAGGGACTTCGACTTCCCGTCCCATTGGCGGAGAATGTCCCATTGCAGTGGACGCAGATGAAACTGCGCGAAAGGGACTGCCTCCATTGCTGCAACCATCTTCCCTAGGAAGTGCATGAGGCGTCTCAAGGGGTGTGACTGGCCTTGAAGGAGAGATTGCACCCCTGTCTGTAGTGAACGCTGTTTGACAAGCGGAAGCTTCACTATTGCTGAGAGAGTATGAAACTCCATGCCAAGATATGTTAGCGACTGGGTCGGGGTTAGATTTGACTTGGAAAAGTTGATGATCCACCCGAAACCCTGGAGAGTCTCCAGTGCAATGTTCAGGCTGTGTTGGCATGCCTCTTGAGAAGGCGCCTTGACAAGCAGATCGTCTAAGTAAGGGATCACAGAGTGTCCCTGAGAGTGCAGGACTGCAACTACTGCTGCCATGACCTTGGTGAAGACCCGTGGGGCTGTCGCCAGACCAAAAGGCAGGGCTACGAACTGAAGGTGTTCGTCTCCTATAACGAAGCGTAGAAAACGCTGATGCTCTGGAGCAATCGGTACAAGGAGATAAGCATCCTTGATGTCTATTGATGCTAGGAAATCTCCTTGAGACATTGCAGCGATGACGGAGCGGAGGGATTCCATCCTGAACCGTCTGGTTTTCACGTGCTTGTTGAGAAGTTTTAGGTCCAGAACGGGACGGAAAGACCCGTCCTTTTTTGGTACCACAAACAAATTGGAGTAAAAACCGTGACCTTGCTCTTGAAGAGGAACAGGGATCACCACTCCTTCCGCCTTTAGAGTGCACACCGCCTGCAGAAGAGCATCGGCTCGGTCGGGAGGCGGAGACGTTCTGAAGAATCGAGTTGGAGGACGAGAACTGAACTCTATCCTGTACCCGTGGGACAGAATGTCTCTCACCCAACGGTCTTGGACCTGTGGCAGCCAAATGTCGCCAAAGCGGGAGAGCCTGCCACCGACCGAGGATGCGGAGAGAGGAGGCCGAAAGTCATGAGGAAGCCGCCTTGGTAGCGGGTCTTCCGGCTGTCTTTTTTGGGCGTGACTGAGCCCGCCAAGAATCTGAGCTCCTCTGATCCTTTTGAGTCCTTTTGGACGAGGAGAATTGGGACCTGCCCGAGCCTCGAAAGGACCGAAACCCCGACTGTCCCCTCCTCTGTTGGGGTTTGTTTTGTCTGGGCTGAGGTAAGGATGAATCCTTACCCTTGGACTGTTTAATGATTTCATCCAAACGCTCACCAAACAGCCGGTCACCAGAAAATGGCAAACTGGTTAAGCACTTTTTGGAAGCAGAATCTGCTTTCCATTCCCTTAACCACAAGGCTCTGCGTAAAACCACGGAGTTGGCGGACGCCACTGCCGTACGGCTCGTAGAGTCCAGAACCGCATTAATCGCGTAAGACGCAAATGCAGACATTTGAGAGGTTAAGGATGCCACCTGCGGAACAGATGTACGTGTGACCGTGTCAATCTGTGTAAGACCAGCTGAAATAGCTTGGAGTGCCCATACGGCTGCGAATGCAGGAGCAAACGACGCGCCGATAGCTTCATAGATGGATTTCAACCAGAGCTCCATCTGTCTGTCAGTGGCATCTTTAAGTGCAGCCCCATCCTCTACTGCAACTATGGATCTAGCCGCAAGCCTGGAGATTGGGGGATCCACCTTGGGACACTGGGTCCAGCTCTTGATCACGTCAGGAGGAAAGGGATAACGTGTATCCTTAAGCCGTTTGGAGAAACGCTTATCTGGATAAGCGTGGTGTTTCTGGACTGACTCTCTAAAGTCAGAGTGGTCCAGAAACGTACTTAATTTACGCTTGGGATACCTGAAATGGAATTTCTCCTGCTGTGAAGCTGACTCCTCCACTGGAGGAGCTGGGGGAGAAATATCCAACATTTTATTGATGGACGCGATGAAGGGAATTTTGTTACTTACCGTAAATTCCTTTTCTTCTAGCTCTTATTGGGAGACCCAGACGATTGGGGTATAGCTACTGCCCTCTGGAGGCCACACAAAGCACTACATTAAAAGTGCAAGGCCCCTCCCCCTCTGGCTATACCCCCCCCGTGGTATCACGGGTTCTCCAGTTTTAGTGCCAAAGCAAGAAGGAGGAAGCCAATAACTGGTTTAAACAAATTAACTCCGAATAACATCGGAGAACTGAAAAACCGTTCAACATGAACAACATGTGTACCCGCAAACAACAAAAAAAAACATCCCGAAGGACAACAGGGCGGGTGCTGGGTCTCCCAATAAGAGCTAGAAGAAAAGGAATTTACGGTAAGTAACAAAATTCCCTTCTTCTTCAGCGCTCTATTGGGAGACCCAGACGATTGGGACGTCCAAAAGCTGTCCCTGGGTGGGTAAAGAAATACCTCATGTTAGAGCTGCAAAACAGCCCTCCCCTACGGGGGTGTCACTGCCGCCTGCAGGACTCTTCTACCTAAGCTGGCATCCGCCGAAGCATAGGTATGCACCTGATAATGCTTGGTGAAAGTGTGCAGACTGGACCAGGTAGCTGCCTGGCACACCTGTTGAGCCGAAGCCTGGTGACGTAATGCCCAGGACGCACCCACGGCTCTGGTTGAGTGGGCTTTTAGCCCTGAAGGAACCGGAAGCCCCGCAGAACGGTAGGCCTCTAGAATTGGTTCTTTGATCCATCGAGCCAGGGTGGCTTTAGAAGCCTGCAACCCCTTGCGCGGACCAGCGACAAGGACAAAAAGTGCATCGGCACGGCGCATGGGCGCCGTGCGGGAAATGTAGATTCTGAGTGCTCTCACCAGATCTAGCAAACGTAAGTCCTTTTCATACCGGTGAACCGGATGAGGACAAAAAGAAGGCAAGGATATATCCTGATTAAGATGAAAAGAGGATACGACCTTAGGGAGAAACTCCGGAATAGGGCGCAGCACTACCTTGTCCTGGTGGAACACCAGGAAGGGAGCCTTGGATGACAGAGCTGCCAGCTCAGACACTCGCCGAAGCGATGTGATCGCAACAAGAAACGCCACTTTCTGTGACAGCCGAGAAAAGGAAACTTCCTTCAGAGGCTCGAAGGGCGGCTTCTGGAGAGCAACTAGTACCCTGTTCAGATCCCATGGATCTAACGGCCGCTTGTACGGGGGCACAATATGACAGACCCCCTGCAGGAACGTGCGCACCTTAGAAAGACGTGCTAGACGCTTCTGAAAAAACACGGATAGTGCCGAAACTTGCCCTTTAAGGGAGCTGAGCGACAAGCCCTTTTCTAACCCCGATTGCAGGAAGGAAAGAAACTTGGGCAATGCAAATGGCCAGGGAGACACTCCCTGAGCAGAGCACCAGGATAAGAAAATCTTCCACGTTCTGTGGTAGATCTTAGCCGAATTCGACTTTCTAGCTTGTCTCATTGTGGCAACGACTCCTTGAGATAATCCTGCAGATGCTAGGATCCAGGACTCAATGGCCACACAGTCAGGTTCAGGGCCGCAGAATTCTGATGGAAAAACGGCCCTTGGGACAGTAAGTCTGGTCGGTCTGGCAGTGACCACGGTCGACCGATCGTGAGATGCCACAGATCCGGATACCACGACCTCCTCGGCCAGTCTGGAGCGACGAGTATGATGCGGCTGCACTCGGATCTGATCTTGCGTAGCACTCTGGGCAAGAGCGCCAGAGGCGGAAACACGTATGGGAGCTGAAACTGCGACCAATCTTGAACCAAGGCGTCTGCCGCCAGAGCTCTTTGATCGCGCGACCTCGCCATGAATGCCGGGACCTTGTTGTTGTGCCGGGATGCCATTAGGTCGACGTCCGGCACTCCCCAGCGGCGACAGATTTCCTGAAACACGTCCGGGTGAAGGGACCATTCCCCTGCGTCCATGCCCTGGCGACTGAGGAAGTCTGCTTCCCAGTTTTCTACGCCTGGGATGTGAACCGCGGATATGGTGGATGCTCTGTCCTCCACCCACATTAGAATGCGCCGGACTTCTTGGAAGGCTTGCCGACTGCGCGTCCCTCCTTGGTGGTTGATGTATGCCACCGCTGTGGAGTTGTCCGATTGGATTCGGATCTGCTTTCCTTCCAGCCACTGTTGGAAGGCCAGTAGAGCAAGATACACTGCTCTGATCTCCAGAACATTGATCTGAAGGGTGGACTCCTGCGGAGTCCACGTCCCCTGAGCCCTGTGGTGGAGAAATACTGCTCCCCACCCTGACAGACTCGCATCTGTCGTGACTACTGCCCAGGATGGGGGCAGGAAGGATCTTCCCTGAGACAATGAGGTGGGAAGGAGCCACCATTGTAGGGAGTCCTTGGCCGTCTGGGAAAGCGAGACTTTCCTGTCCAGGGACGTTGACTTCCCGTCCCATTGGCGGAGAATGTCCCATTGAAGTGGGCGCAGATGAAACTGCGCAAAGGGAACTGCTTCCATGGCTGCCACCATCTTCCCTAGGAAATGCATGAGGCGCCGCAAGGGATGCAACTGGCCCTGCAGAAGAGATTGCACCCCTGTCTGTAGTGACCGCTGCTTGTTCAGCGGAAGCTTCACTATCGCTGCTAGAGTATGAAACTCCATGCCAAGATACGTTAGTGATTGAGTCGGTGATAGGATCGACTTTGGAAAGTTGATGATCCATCCGAAAGACTGTAGGGTCTCCAGCGTAGCATTCAGGCTGTGCTGACATGCCTCTTGAGAGGGAGCTTTGACCAATAAATCGTCTAGGTAAGGGATCACCGAGTGTCCCTGAGAGTGCAAGACTGCTACCACCGCCGCCATGACCTTGGTGAAGACCCGTGGGGCTGTCGCCAGACCAAATGGCAGAGCTACGAACTGAAAATGGTCGTCTCCTATCACAAAACGTAGAAAACGTTGATGTTCTGTAGCAATTGGCACGTGGAGATAAGCATCTTTGATGTCTATTGAGGCAAGGAAGTCTCCTCTGGACATTGAGGCAATGACAGAACGCAGGGTTTCCATCCGGAACTTCCTGGCGTGCACATGTTTGTTGAGCCGTTTTAGGTCCAGAACAGGACGGAACGAGCCGTCCTTTTTTGGAACCACAAAGAGATTGGAGTAAAACCCTTGCCCTTGTTCCTGAGGAGGGACTGGGATCACCACTCCTTCCGCTCTTAGGGAGTCCACCGCCTGCAGCAGAGCATCTGCTCGGTCTGGATGTGGGGAGGTTCTGAAGAACCGAGCTGGAGGACGAGAATTGAACTCGATTCTGTACCCGCGAGACAAAATGTCCGTCACCCACCGGTCTTTGACCTGTGACATCCAAATGCCGGAAAAGCGGGAGAGCCTGCCCCCGACCGGCGATGCGGAGGGAGGGGGCTGGAAGTCATGAGGTAGCCGCTTTGGAAGTGGTACCTCCATTTGCTTTCTTGGGGCGCGTGTGAGCCCGCCACGAATCTGAGTTTCTTTGCGTCCTCTGAGTCCCTTTGGATGAGGTAAACGGTGTCTTGCCCGAACCTCGAAAGGACTGAAACCTCTGCTGCCACTTTTTCTGCTGAGGTTTGGTTGTTCTGGGTTGTGGTAAAGAGGAGTCTTTACCCTTGGACTGCTTAATGATATCAGCCAATGGCTCGCCAAACAGTCTATCTCTAGATAAAGGCAAACTGGTTAAACATTTTTTGGAACCAGCATCTGCTTTCCAGTCCTTTAACCACAAGGCTCTGCGCAAAACTACCGAATTGGCGGACGCCATTGAGGTGCGACTGGTAGCTTCTAGGACCGCATTGATAGCGTAAGACGCAAACGCCGACATCTGCGTGGTAAGGTGCGCCACTTGCGGCACTGCTGGATGTATGATAGCATCCACTTTTGCTAAGCCAGCTGAAATAGCCTGGAGTGCCCATACGGCTGCGAATGCCGGAGCAAACGACGCGCCGATAGCTTCATAGACAGATTTTAACCAAAGGTCCATCTGTCTGTCATTGGCATCTTTAAGTGAAGCGCCATCCTCCACTGCAACTATGGACCTAGCTGCGAGTTTGGAAATCGGGGGGTCTACCTTTGGACACTGTGTCCAGCGCTTGACCACCTCAGGGGGGAAAGGGAAACGCGTATCTTTAGATCGTTTAGAGAAACGCCTTTCTGGGTGAGCGTCGTGCTTCTGGATTGATTCTCTGAAGTCAGCGTGATCCAACAAAGCACTCAATTTACGCTTGGGATAAAGGAAACGAAACTTCTCCTGCTCCGCAGCCGCCTCTTCTGCTGAAGGGGCTGGGGGAGAAATATCCAACAGCCTATTGATGGCTGAGATAAGGTCGTTTACCATGGCATCCCCATCAGGGGTATCCAGGTTGAGAGGGGTTCCAGGAATGGATTCCTGATCACTCTCATCAGACACATCACAGGGAGACTGATTGCGCTGAGACCCTGAGCAGTGTGATGACGTCGAGGGTCTTTCCCAGCGAGCTCGCTTAGGGTGGCTGGGGCTATCATCTGAGTCATAATCCTCGGCCTGTGAAGCCGGGGACCCCCCTGTGGGCTGGATTAATTCCAAGTGAGGGGGACCTGAGGACAGAGGCCTCGCCGTGCCCAAAGACTGAGCCCCATGCATAGATTGCAAGGTTTCAAGGATTTTTGCCATAGACACAGACATATTATCAGCAAAAACTGCAAAGTCTGTCCCTGTCACCGGGGCAGAACTTACAAGCGTCTCAGCCTGGGTCACTACCTCTCCTGACTCCGGCTGGCGAAGCAGCACCGGGTCGGAGCATTGCACACAATGGGGGTCATCGGAGCCTGCTGGTAGATTAGCCCCACATGCAGCACACGCAGTATACACAGCCCTAGCCTTGGCAGCCTTGCGTTTTGAGGATGGCATGTTGTTGCTTCCACAGAGTGATCTGGGAGATGCAGCCAGAAGCGACCTCACAGTGCAAGAAATACAATATCTCTATATCCTACACAGTACACCGATACACCGTGAGGCACTAGAGGGACCAGCACAGAAAAATCGCTTACCGCCCGCTTAAAAAGCGGGTGTGTGGTCGCCAGATAGCCCCTAGTCCAGGTCTCCCAGAGCCTTGCGTCCTTCCTCCAGCCAGACATGCATGTAATGGCTGCCGGCGTCCTGAGAGAGGAAGGGGGGCGGGCCCTGGGCGTTCCTGGCTAAGAGCGGGAAGCCTGCTTCCCTCTGTGCCTAGTGTGAGGGCTGGAGCATGTAAATCAGGCTCCAGCCCTCGTCGCTGCTAGCGAACAGCGTCTCTCCCCTACCCTGAATGACAGGGTGGGGGCGGGAACGAATCGGAGCTGCCGGCGTCCTAGGCCCAAAAAGCCGGGGACTCAATTTATAACCGCCGCCGCCGTAAAAGCGCGGACGGCGGATCCCCGGCGCACCACAAGTCACAGCAGCGCCGCCCGGTCCAGAGGGGGTCGGCGCTGCGTTCCCATACACAAAAAATCCCCCAGTAATCTGTAGGGACACTAACTCCAACGTTGCGGTCCCCGGCGCACTACAACACCCAGCCAGCCCGGAGTGTGTCTGTGTCTGCCGGGGACACAGAGTACCTGTATGATGCAGGGCCTGTCCCTGATCGTACTCCTGCTCCGTCTCCATCAGGTTCTAATGGGTCTGTGGATGGAGCCCGGCGTCAGAGCTGAGAGGCCGGCAGGATCCCACTTCCACAGAGCCCTACCAGGGGATGTGGAAGGAAAACAGCATGTCAGGCTCCAGCCCTGTACCAGCAATAGGTACCTCAACCTTACAACACCATCCAGGGGTGAGAAGGGAGCATGCTGGGGACACTATATGTGTCCTCTTTTCTTCCATCCGAAATAGTCAGCAGCTACTGCTGACTAAAATCTGTGGAGCTATGCATGGAATGTCTGACCTCCTTCGCACACAAAGCTAAAACTGGAGAACCCGTGATACCACGGGGGGGGTATAGCCAGAGGGGGAGGGGCCTTGCACTTTTAATGTAGTGCTTTGTGTGGCCTCCAGAGGGCAGTAGCTATACCCCAATCGTCTGGGTCTCCCAATAGAGCGCTGAAGAAAAGATCATTCACTATGGCGTCACCATCAGGTGTATCCAAATTGAGAGCGGTCTCAGGATCAGAATCCTGATCAGCTACCTCCGCCTCATCATACAGAGAGTCCTCCTGCTGGGACCCTGACCAGTGTGATGAAGTCGAGGGCCGCTCATAGCGAGCTCGCTTAGGCTGTCTGGGACTGTCGTCCGTGTCAGAGCCGTCACCCTGGGATGCATGGGACACCCCCGGAGCCCGGAGCTGTTCCAACTGAGGGGGACCAGGGAGCAATGATTCAACAGTGCCCATGGTCTGAGTTACTGGTCTAGACTGCAAAGTTTCTAGAATTTTAGTCATAGTCACAGACAATCTATCAGCAAAAACTGCAAACTCTGTCCCCGTCACCTGGACAGTATTCACAGGTGGTTCTCCCTGGGTCACCTCCAGCAGTGGCCCCGGCCGAGCAAGTGGCACAGGGGCCGAGCACTGCACACAATGGGGGTCAGTGGAACCTGCCGGTAGAATAGCCTCACATGCGGTACAAGCAGCATAGAAAGCCTGTGCCTTGGCACCCTTGTTTTTTGCGGACGACATGCTGTCTGAGCAATCTAGGAGGGTATATAGCCAAGAATCACCAGCGACCGTTTAGTGCAATGTATAGCATGCAAGCATAAAAATACAATTGTACACTTCGGCACTAGTTGGGGTCAGCACCGAGGTGCCGCTTACCGCCCGCTAAAAGCGGGTGTGTGGTCGCCAGAATCCCGTGCCTGGGTCTCCCAGAACTTGTCTCCCCTCTCCAGCTCAGACTGCACACAGGAATGGCTGCCGGCGTTCTGTGAAGAGGGGCGGACCGTGGGCGTGCCTCAGACAAAGTGCGGGAAACTGGCGTCCCACTGTGCTCAATGTGAGGGCTGGAGTATGTAAAGCAGACTCCAGCCCTCATCGCTGACGTTCTGTACAGCGTCCCGCCCTTCCCCTGACTGGCAGGCCTGGGGGCGGGAACGAAACGAAACTAGGCCGCAAAAGCCGGGGACTCTAGTAATAAGCGCGGCCGTCAAATATGCACGGCCAGCGCGGAAGTCCCCGGCGCACCACAAATCCCAGCCGCGCCGCAGTGTAAACTGCCAGCAGCGGCCGGCGCGGCAGTTTCCAACACAATAACTCCCTCAGCAAGCTGTGGTAGTGTGGCACAAGCGCGCAGCGCTGTTGTCCCCGGCGCACTAACACACCCAGCAATGCTGCAGTGTGCGCGCGGTCTGTACGGGGACACAGAGTACCTTGACGTAGCAGGGCCTGTCCCTGACGATACTCCGCTCCATATCCAGCAGATTCCTAGGGGCTGTGGATGGAGCACGGTCCCATGTGCCTGGAGACCGGTAAAATCCCACTTCGCCCAGAGCCCTAAGGGGGATGGGGAAGGATGCAGCATGTGGGCTCCAGCCTCCGTATCCGCAATGGGCACCTCAACCTTAACAAACACCACCGACAAAAGTGGGGTGAGAAGGGAGCATGCTGGGGACCCTAGTATGGGTCCTCTTTTCTTCCATCCGACATAGTCAGCAGCTGCTGCTGACTAAACAGTGGAGCTATGCGTGGATGTCAGCCTCCTTCGCACAAAGCTTGAAAACTGAGGAGCCCGTGATCCCACGGGGGGTGTATAGGCAGAAGGGGAGGGGCCTTACACTTTTAAGTGTAATGCTTTGTGTGGCCTCCGGAGGCAGTAGCTATACACCCAATTGTCTGGGTCTCCCAATTAGGAGCGACAAAGAAAAAGTGAATTACAAAGTTGTAGGGCATCATCAATTCAATACAAATCGACCCCTTGCATACAGAAATGCTATGATTAGAATGTGTAAAACTCACAAGGCTGCAGACGTGAAGCGATACCTCATGGAGACCTTCCTACAAGTCATTGGGTATGGTGGCTGCGTGGAGTGGCCTCCACGCTCACCTGACCTGACTCCATTGGACTTCTTTCTGTGAGGTCACATCAAACAGCAGGTGTATGTGACCCCTCCACCAACATTGCAGGACCTACGACGACGTATCACAGAGGCTTGTGCAAACGTGTCACCTACCATATTGCACAACGTGCAGCCAGATACAGTATGCTGTGCAGAGTCCAGATGTGTACTGCAGCTGACGGGGGCCACTTTGAGCATCAAAGTTAAATGAGCGCCATATGCGTGACCAGCATTCAATGTTTGGGGGTGGGGGGCATGGGTTTCATATCATAGCATTTCTGTATGCAAGGTGTCGATTCGTCTTGAATTGATGATGCCCTACAATTTTTAAATTCACTTTTTTTCTCTATCTCGTTCCGTTTTCAAGATAAAAATTCTAACTCCGTTGTTTTCCACCAGGTGGCGCTATAGGTGGTTTCATTGCGTAGCACATGGCTACTTTACTATACCTAGATGCCACTTCTATGCCTATAGCTGCCGCCGTTCTCAAGTTAATGGCAGTGGACAGGATATGGGTGGACACACTGTAGACAGGGAAGAGAGGGCTATATCTCAGGAACAAACAGGTGCAGGAACAAAAGGGAAAACAGCACCAGATTCAGGACCACGGCAGCATTTACACTGCTGATTGACAGGCCAGTCAGACATGTATGTAGAGAATTACGCGGTACATGTTAGATGAACTGTCCAGAAAGGAACTTTATATGGAAGAAACGGAATACTATGGAATATGGAAGCAACGGTCTGGATGTCTGTGTCATTCATAATCATCTTTCAGGGGCCCTTTAAAAAGATCTTTCCGATGTCCATACTTAAAGTGCTTCAGTGGATGACAAAATCACCTAATATATAACAATAACCTCAGTGTCAAGATCTGACGCTCTTCAGCTATAAATGTCTTACAACAGTGGCACAATAATAGAAAAAGACATGAGTCATCCATTTCTCTTACGCCGGGGACTATCTATAACAGTAAGACGCTCTGTACGTACGCTGGCGATTGAAGAAGAGGAATGGCATTTGGGGGGAATCGTCGTCATCCATCTTCATGTACTTATAGAATCCGAACCTTAGGGAAGAAAACACAACATGAAAGGTTGTCTTATTTGCGTGACAAGAATCAGTGTGAATTTTAAGGAAGCGAGGCTGTGGCTTGGAGACAACAGCCATTTCAAGGAAAGCAGGAGAAAATGCATGTAGGGTATCACAGCCAAGAGACGGCCGGTGCGAGCCACAAAGGACTCACTTCTCCAAGTATACTGGGGATTCCCGGTAGAAGCATTTGTTTTCTGTTTCCATGTGGGTAAGACGTGTGAAGTCATTAGGGTAGACGAAGGTAAGGTAAACCTAAAAAATAAGGAATAAACAGTAATTAAAGGTGATGGGAGGTGGAAGAGAGCGCTGAGACATGAAAGACATCCAGTCGTTACTTACAAACTGCAGGCCCTGGTAACGGGCAATGGGAAAATCCTTCACCACATAAGTAGGGTTGTACGCACAGGGGACCAGCACGTTCTCCACCTTAGATTGTTCAATCATGGGGGCTGTGGAGAAATCATGGGGTTATGTTCCACACTGACGTCTGCTGCATAATTAGTGTATGTGCACACAACGGCTTTTTCAGGTGGGTCCACTGATAATAATAATAATTAATAAATAGTTTTATCATTATTATTATAGCGCCACTTATTCCATGGCGCTTTACATTTGAAAGAGGTACACATAGTAGGGACAAGTACAATAATCATAAACAGACCGGTACAGTAGGAGAGAAGACCCTGCCCGCGAGGGCTCACAGTCTACAAGGGATGGGTGAGGATACAGTAGGTGAGGATAGAGTTGGTAGTGTGGTGCTATAGTGGGCTGAGGATTACGGTAGGTTGCAGCCTTGTCAGAAGAGGTGGGTCTTCAGGTTCCTTTTGAAGCTTGTCAAGGTAGGCGTAAGGCTGATTGTTGTGGCAGAGCATTCCAGAGTATGGGGGAGGCATGGGAGAAATCTTGGATGTGATGGTGGGAAGAGGAGATGAGAGGGGAGTAGAGAAGGAGATCTTTTGAGCATCTGAGGTTACGTGCAGGTAAGTACCAGGAGACTAGGTCACCGATGTAGGGAGTAGACAGGTTGTAGATGGCTTTGTAGGTCATGGTTAGTGTTTTGAACTGGAGTCAATGAGCAATGGGAAGCCAGTGAAGGGATTGGCAGAGAGGAGAGGTCGGGGAGTAGCGGGGGGACAGGTGGATTAGTTGGGCATAATAGTTTAGAATAGATTGTAGGAGTGCGAGTCTGTTATTATAATAATAATAATAATAATAATATTCTTTATTACTGAATCGAAGAAAACAAATGACCGGAAAACACAAGTATAAAAGACACCCCGAGAATTGTTAGAAAATGCTC